>NW_007579903.1:0-13072 GCF_000690725.1 Stegastes partitus
CGTTAAAGTATATTAGGGGTGGGACTTTAACGCGTTAATAAAGTGTTAATTAATGTCCCACCCCGACTATTTTTACATTTAAATTCCAGGTTTAACCAATAACATGCAAAACTGCAGCATTATCCACCTCAAATCTTCATGAGTTGATTTAGCTGCTGCTGGTTCATGCAAATAAAGTTACGCATCCAGCACTCTAAATAAACTGTGTTGTTCTTTAGTTTACCCGCTTTTTCCTTCCTGTAACTCTGGAATAAACCACAAAGTTTGCCGATTTTAGAAACACGTTTAAAGTTCTGATGTGTGAGAAGAAATCCAGATCCTTGAGTTTTTATTTTTGGTTTGTTCGACTAAATTAAGACGTCGTTCACCTGTTAGAATTGTAACTCCAGAATATTGGTCATTAGGTGACGTTTCCACAGTGGGGAAGCTTTATGTTATTGTCAGATTTATGTTTTTCTAAGCAAAGAGGATCTTTCTTAACATCACAATGGACTAAAACTACTCAGATCCGTCGCATCCAAAGCAGCGAAAGTGAGCAAACCGCCAGAAGATCGATACGTCAACGTTTGTCAGATAGAAAAGCAGATTCAAAATAAAACAAGACTCCAATCAGCAAAAGTCCTGTCAGAAGAAGACGAGAAGCTTCCATGAAACACTTGTCAAGAGGCTGAAAACAAAAATCTGCATTTCACAGCAGACGATGGACGAAGGTCTTGTTTGCTTATAAACACAGTTAGAGCTCAGATGAATGATGAAACCGTGGATTAAAACACGTTGCTGGAAACATGCTCCAAACACCCCGACACGCCGAACAAACCGCCGTCTCTAAAGTGACACCGACGAGCGCGATTAAGACGCTTTCGACAGCTGGTAGAATAACCAAACGGGAGGCATGCAAAACGCGCCGCCGGAGCTCGAGCGCGAAACAAAAACAAGGTCTGAAAAGGCCACGACGCAGCGTGAGCACGAGTCCTGATCTGAGGAATAATTCATGTAAATCCAGATACGCTGTTTACACACGACGAGCATCAAAGCCAAAAGCTGAGATCTGATTTAAGGTCTGCGGGGGCCGTGTCATTCCATTTCTTAATCACATTTAGCCATCAAACCCTGTAAAGTGTGCTGCAGGCGTCCGGCCGTCGTAAGCAGGCCTCGTTCTAGCTTCGGGAGCGACGCAGGATGTTGCACACGGAGGGAACGCCGTAAATCTGACGGTTTTACGCGCTGGTCCGTATTTGTTTTCCTTCTTGTAGCCTTAACCGGTGCTCTACGGGAAACAAATCGACACGGAGACGTGAGGTAAATCCAGCACAGATGGAAGCTAAATGAGAAATGAATTGATTCAAACCGGGGTCTCTCGCAGGAGGACTTACATGTGAAGCGCCGAAAGATGGATTTCACGAAGCTTTTTCGTGACTTTTTTTCCTTCCTCCTCGTTCTTCCAGAGGTGTGCGGGGAAAATGTAGATTATTGCGTTTGCTGCTGTTATCCGGCTACTTAAAGGCGGGTTTAAGTGCACTTTTTTTTCTTTTTTTCCTTTGCTCGGGATGAAATATGAATCAGAATAAAAGATAAATGACCGCCCTGCACTGTGGCTTTCTACGCCGGAAATCAATTAGAGAAAAAAAATACAGAAGCAGAGGCGGCGGTGCAGAGACGAGTCCCCCGTGGACGAGAAGGACACGAGTTTTAATGTTCCGGAGAAGCTTCTGCACACAACAGAACAGCTGCAAACCAACATGTTAGCTGCAGGGCGGCCACAGAAAGCCAAAGGCCGAGGTCGTCGCTGTGGATTCACCGGAAACAAGGAGCGATGAAGGATGTGTCGACTGTTGTGACGCTGACACCACCGGTGCTTCGTTCTGCTTTAAAATGTCTTGTTTGTGGAGCATTAGAAACTAAAAAATGGCTGAAAATGTTCAAGATCACTTCCCCACATATTGTTCATTTCCCCTAGAATCAGACTCCAGAGCTTTAGAAAACAAATGTGTTGCTTCAGCTGCTATTTTCTTTACTTAAATCACATTTTCCTCACTGTACATTCATTTTTCATGTATAAAATGTACATATTTAGGAGTTTTGGGGAGTTTTTCTCCATGGAAATAATCCCTCCGAGCAATAAAATCGCTTGAATTAAACCCTACACTGTTGCTCTGTTTAGTGTTTTTGAAATTAGTATCATTAAACTGCAGCTTAAAAGTAAAAATGCGTTTTAAAAAAAACACCATTTGGACACATTAACAAGAAAAAAACGTGATAGGAAGGAATGAATAATCTGATTTGCTTGTCCTCTCAAACAGCCGCTATGGCAGCATCTTTGGGTTTCTAATTGATGCTTCTTCAAAATATAACATCTTGTGACCTAAAACCATGAAGACGGAGAGAAATGTCCTCAAAACAGAGGACGAAATGTCTTCAACCTGGAATCAACATGTGAAACATGAAGCGGTGACTCTTCACCTTTTACATATTTCATGATGTTTAACTTATTCATATACAAGAAGCTCGGTGGTTTAGCACCGTCGCCTCGCCGCCAGAAGATCCCCGGTTCACGTCCCGGTGAGGACCTTTGGGGACCGTTCTGCTTGGAGTTTACATGTTCTCCCCGTGCAGCGTGGGTTCTCTCCGGGTTCTCCGGCTTCCTCCCACAAGGTCTAAAAACATGTTGAGGTTAATTGGTGATTGTAAATTGTCCGTATGTGTGAATGTGAGTGTTCTTGGTTAGTAGACGATGGACGTATATAGAAGCAGCTCGGTTCATTTGTTTTCCTTACTTCTGTTTTCGAAAGTGCAAACAAACATCCACGAAAACTATTGAATCTTACCGATTTGCTTGGACATGCTTAAAGGACATTTATAAAGGATTCTGTGTAATTAAACAGTGAATTTTAAGGAGAGTTTCATCCAACCGGCTCCTGAAATCTGCAGCAGGGTCCGAAAACGTTGAGACTCAACAGGAGACTTTGATTAGTTTGTGATTGAAAAATTGAAATACCGAGAAAAAGGTGGCAAAGTCCCTACAGAATTAAAGACAATCTTGACAATCCCTCTTAAACTGTAAAGCGGTTTTTGTCGTGGACATGTTTGCCCTACAGGAACAGAAAGTCAACCAGAGGTTTCCCGCCTTGTTGTCATTTTGCAGAAGTCCCTCTGCAGCAAGAAAAAAACCTTCTGCATTAACATCGAAGCGCCCAACGGCTCCACCAACACATAAAAGTTCTGAGAAAGAAGGATCAGGACTTCTGGATTATGGAAATGATAACGGCTGCATTATGGGGCCCCGTGTCCCGCACAATTACGATAAGTCACTTTTATGGCTCCTAATTAAGACTCCTATAAATTCTTGATGCATCTGTGTACAGTTGCTCTAAATCAAACGGCTTCCGTTGGCATCGCCTGGGCATGTCTCGTATGGGGGGGAAGAAGAGGTCTGGTTTTATATCCAACAATTTATGGAGGCTGCAAAGCACACAGCAGCAGGATGATCCTATGTGGGGGGTACGAAGGAGGCGATGCAAATCAGCGTCTGGATTGTTCAGAGCGGGAGGCCATTACCATGGAAGTCTTCAGTGAGAACAGCTTTCTAGCTTGCATGTTGGACTGGTGCTTCTTTTTAAACCACAATCCACTGACTGGTCAACTGACAACAAAGACATAAAAGCTGCTGGCGGATATGAAAGCCAAGTTATCGCTTTTTTAACCAAAACAACTTTTAAAAAACAATCAGATTTTCACATTTTACGACGATCCTGAAGCTAATCATCCATAATTTGCAGTACAGTCGGGTTAAAAGTTTTAAAAGTTAGCCAAAATATCGAGCATTTGTACTAAATCCGGCAAAACAAACCTAAAAATTCTGCTCAACCGAGAACAGTCACATGACAAGAAGTTTTCGGCTGAACTGCAGGCGGTGTTTCCACAGTGCAGAGAGGAGGCAAGTATGTAAACTAATGAAAGAGATTAGAAAGGAGGAAAATAAAGCATATATGATGAGTAAAATAAATGCAGCGTGGCTCAAAAATGATCTATGTAGACAAGCAAGTTGTTGGAAGATACACTCTGCACGGTGAAACATGGTTCTACGGTTGATGTCCAGAGTGAAAGACGAGGAGTTTGTAGAAAAAAATGCTGAAAGTATGTCGAGTCATAGTTTTTTCCCAGTGTTGACACCTGCAGACACTTTGGTAGAAATCTTGTGGATTCCCTGTTTGTGTAATTTTTTAAAAATAAATAGTCAATGAAATCTGACTTTCCTTTTTTGTTTTTTTTTAAATGCCATTATGAACATGTTAGACTGTACGTATGAGTTGTCTCTACTTCTACTTTTTAACCAAATCGGAGCTCAAATGTCTCACTCTGAAATTAGCCAAACATCATGTGATTGCATCAAAAAGATTTCTAAAAACAACAACAACAACAATAAACAATTCTAAATACATCGGTGCCCTTAAAAACTCTGCTGGCAACTCAATTTAATTGAATTTGTTGACTGAACTGCAGGCAGTGTTTATGTACAAATAAGGAATTAAACCAGTTTTGTTTTGTTTGTTTTCATTTCTACCATTTCTGTCATTGCAACTGTGTCATTCTGCACCAAAGACATTTCTAGACGTACATCCACATCATTGCGTCTACTACTTTAATGCACCTTGTATGTGATCTTTGCACTACTTTTCCACCTGCGACTTGAAAACAATTTGCACAGTTGATTTTAGGATCTGTAGCTGCTTTAAAAGTGACTTTTCTCCCTACTTGTTTACATCAATAATTTGCTTTTCCCGCTCCTTTCTAAGCTCCTGTTGGTCCTCAAAAGTGTGTGGAAACTTATTATGATTGTATTAATATCAAATGACAAAACTCTAAAAACAAAAACCACATTGAGGATTTTCCGTGTGGATCGAAGCCGAGCGATGTTTTCCCTGTTTGGTGTTTAACAGCCTGTTGCAGCAAATTAAAATATTATCCAGCGTGATAATCAGCGTCAGACACGAACAGGAGCCCAGTCGGCTCTAACGAAGCGACTCCCTCTGGCTTTGTGCTAGCTTCCCGCTCTGCTCCGCCTCCTCCCGCTCCCTCCACCGGCTGGCCTCGCAGCCACACACCTGGCCGGCGGCGGCACAGGTACACCGCCGCCTCCTCTCACCTGACAGTGAGTCGTGTACTTCAGCTGCTTTCAGCTGACCAAGCACTGAAGCAGCATGTGCTCGGGAAGGGGAAAAAAAAAAAACAGGGCGCCCACATCCCTCACGGTGCTTCATTAAGAATTCCCTCGCTGCTTTCACTTTTTTCTGCCGTGTACGGTGCAGCTTGACATGTGCACAAACCAGCAGAAAAATGCAAAGCAGCCGGCTTCAACCTGAGCCTGCAGGCAGTCAATTTCCCCCCAATAATTACGCTGCGAAGCGCCGCGCACATACGCATGAAGAGCAGCCCTATTATCTCCATTGTGCGAGCGCGTCGTCTGTATTGTCCCGATCATGTGCTTCAAATTAAAGTCCATTAAAAGCACCCTGGGAGGGCGGTCCGGCTGTGGCCCGCTGGAGCGGAGTGAAGCTGTCGCAGCTCAGGACCAGGCAGCTGAGCACTAAAGATACCTGCCATCTGGAGAGTCATTGGGTTGAGAAATGCACTGCAGCAGCCGAGAAGCCTTTTTGGCTGGAGATCAAGTCCACCTTTCAGTCGAGGGCAGTTCAAATAGACACGCTGATAGATCTGCTGGAAGGGCTCCGGTGTGCCGACAGAATTAAGTGCCGTCTTTCTGGTTCGACGTGACCGCCAACCGTCATTTTTTAGCTGAGAGAGATTTTAACACGTATGTCAGTTTTTCGGGTCGATTGCTCAATTTGTTGGTCTTATTGGAGTAATTTCTCAACGGTTGGACGGTCGCCATCAACGGCCTTCCAGGATTTATCCATGATTTCTAGGCTGCAGGGGAAACAGCTCTGCCCTGAACCGGCCCAACCTAATGGAGGCTGGTAGGTGGAGACCAAAAACAGAGCAAAAAGAGGTTCGACTGATCAAGTAGCTGCTTCCGATGAATCATCACGTTGGTGGATTCGTAAATAAGCAACTGTTTGTGAAATTAAAGGTGATGTCGTGTCTTTTTTTTTTTTTTTGAAAAACCTGAATCAAAAAATGAGACATTTTAATTTTAATGCATATATCAAGTTCCAGGTTCTTGTTTCTTGGTCCAAAAAACGCCCTCATCCATCTGACTGGTTGGACAGTTTCCAGTCTTACTAGCCTCAGCAGAAACAGTCTTCCAGGGTTAATCCACTATTTTTAGGTTGTGGGAGGAACAGACTACCTGTGAACACCCCCACGTTTTCACAACTTTGAACCGGCCCAACCTCATGCAGACTGGTAGGTGGAGACCAAAACCAGAGCAAAAAGAGGGTGAATATTCAATTTAAGCTCATCAAGTGGCCACTTTAAACGATTAATAACGTTATTGGCATTGACAAATGTGTAAATAAGGAAATGTTTGGGAAACAAGGTGGGCGGGGCGGCTGTGGCTCAGCACCCTAACTTTAAACTGGCTAATGGAAACTGGTAGGTAGAGATTAAAAACCGCGCTAAAAAGGGGCGAAAACATACTTAAATTCATCAAATGTCAACTTTAAATGAATGACGGGTGCCTAAATAAGGTGATGTCATGTCTAAAAGTTGCTTCTGCTGCACACAAGTGGACTAAAACCACTGAATCAGCGAGGCCAAGTAACAGAAAACAACTCTGAGATTAATGCGGATAATAACTGCTGCTATTACACAGTGAGTACAGTCATGTAATCACTTTTTCACTTATTGAATTTCAACAGCCTTCCATTACTTTTGGACTACCTGTGAACACCCCTGTGTTCTCACAGCTTTGAACTGGTCCAACCTCGTGGAGACTATTAGGTGGAGACCAAAAAAAAAAGGGTGGATATTGGATATAATTTGGTCGACAAACGTTCTCATCCATCTGAATTCTCACTGGTTGGACAATCTTCAAGAGCTCCTTTCATGAGGAGAAACATCAGCAGTCTTCCAGGATTAATCCATTATTTTTAGCCGGTGGGGGGAACAGACTACCTGTGAACACCCCCACGTTTTAACAGCTTTGAACCGGCCCAACCCAATAGAGACTGGTAGGTGGAGACCAAAATCAGAGCTAAAAGAGGTTGAAAATTGGATTTAATTTCATCAAAGTGGCATCTTCAAATAAATGATGGTAATTCTAGATGCGTAAATAAGCTAATAATTGACAACTTAAACGTGTCCTTATGTCTGCAAGGTATTAGATTTAATATGCTGCAAATACTAGCTGCTAAAGAATTTTTTTTTTCTTGCGACCAATCGATCGGTTAAGGAGTTGATGTAAGTTCAGTCCAACAACATTTTCTTCGGTTCAGCACAGCTTTAGTGTAAACATGTTTGAACTCATACGAGGATAAAAAACCCCAGTAAAATCGGCGTTAGCTTCCGGTTGAGTTCAAGAGCGTTTTACGTCCTCTCATGTACACCAGGCAGACGTTGTCATGCGTCTGTTTATAGATTTTTTCTAATCATAGATTCACTTTTATGTTCTATCATGAACAAACATCATCCGTCGAAGCCTTTGAAGCACGAGATGGATCAAAAGTGAGCAAGAGGGAATTACTTTGTTTATCTTCGCATGTTCTGCCCTGTTTGCTCAATATTTCATGGTTTCCTCAAGTTATTATTGTCTTTAACAACGCAAACACTGATTATTAATGTGGGTTTATTTGTTGTATCACTATCCAGTAGATGAACAGCTGGATTTAAACAGCTGTATGTGTTCTTTATTGCATTTTCTGAACATCTTTTATTGATTTTTGTATTTTTTCGGAACAATTACACCACCCGATAAAGCTAGCGCACGCTTTCTTTTGTTAAAAATGGCAAAAGTCGACCATTTATCACAACTAGTAACCATAAAAACAAACTGATCCTTGAACTAAACAAGTTCAATTCACCAAAATTGTGATATTTATTCAAAATCCCTTCACTCTACCTGTCTTATGCTGTTTGTTTTAACCAAGAAATAAAAATAATTCAGAGACTTTTCAGCTGAACTGCAGGCGGTGTTCCCGATTTTAGGATCTCTTCTTTGAAAATTGCCAAAACTACAACATTTTTTAGAGCCAGAAACTGTTAAAAACAAAGAGAACAGTCAGATTTTCACATTTCTGACGGTCTTCTAACCAGTCCAGTTTAAATCCAGTCTTTGGTGAGCGACTAAGACTAAAATTAAATAAAAAGTTCTTGTCAAAATTAACAAGAATACAGTCTTTGGTCAACATGTCGGCCATTCATGAGGCCTCTAGTATCAGCAGAAGCCGATGTGTGACCAGTACGATGAGACCAGGTTCTAGTTTTTGGATATTTTGACCAGAAGCTGTCTCCAAAATCGAATCCAAATTGTCCAAAATCACTTGAAACTTGTTCAAAACGATTAAAAAATCTGGCAAAAATAAGATGAAAACTGTCCAAAATAACTTGAAACCTGCCCAGAATGAACCAAACATTAACAGTTATTGATAAAATGTGGAAAACTCCGAATAAAGCAGGTGTTTTGGACTTCGAAGTTGCCTTTAAGTGTATAAATGTGGATGTATACATATTTCATACTAAGAACTAGTCGTCTATGACTTTCATCACTTTATTCTGCAGGTCTCTCTGAAAAAAATGTGCCAAAAATAAACCGTTTACAAGAAACAGACTCTGTTAAAAATGTAAAAATTAAACAACTGAAGAGCCACGACTCAGCTTTAAGGAGTTTTCAGCTGAACTGCAGGCAGGAGACGAGTACGAGGGCTCACTAACTGCTGGTTTCTTTCTATTTTCCAAGGAATTCAGGTTTTGTTTTTCCATCTTGAACTATTTCTGGCCTTCATTTTGGACTTTTTGAACTAGACTCCGGCTGGTTTTCGACCACTGTTCTTGGTTTTATTTTGGTTTTTGCTCTTTCTTTCTGAAAAAATGTGACAGAAGCTGAAAAAACCCAGAAACTGCTCAGCTTTTAGAGGTTTAAACCACTCAATCTAATGAAAACCAACATTTTTATGGAGCTCTGGAGTTTCATTTGCTCGCACAAGCTGTCTGCAGTGAAGACATTTGTTTGTGTCTTTATCTAAAAAATAAAAAAAAGAACTATAACTGAATTTAAAAATCAATCATTCATGACTGGAACAAGGCGTTCACAGTTCCAGTTGGACCACCAGAGGAATGGAAGCCCACTCCCATCACACGGCGACCAAAACGGCGCCGCAGCCTCCGTTTAGAGTCACTTATCACAGGTTTAAGTAAGGAATCATATTTAGTGGGTGAAAAAGGTGTCAGCCGAGGATTACAATGACGGAGAGGCGACGCGCTCGCTGCCTCCCGTTAAATAAGGTCTGAATTAAAGAGCTTATCTAGAGAGCTCTCCTCGGCGGCGGCGGCGGCGGCAGCATCTATCGCCGCCGACAACAATATCGCCCGAATTAGGAATGTCGCAAAAATGGAAAAAATGCAAATTCCTTTTTCATGGAGTCGATGCAAATGAAAAGGAAGAAGAATAAAAACAGTAATCCTGAATAATGTCTTCTCCGGCGCTCTCTGAATACTTCATTGAGTCTGACGTCCCCGTTGCATATCTGAGAACGTTTAGCCGGGATACGATTCAGCCAGAAATAATTAACGGCATAAATTTGCATCATTAGGGCGGATTAAGTCAAACAGTGTTTGCATATCGAAGGACTGAAGGGACTCTCGGGGAGGCGGTTGCGCCGCTTCCTCTCTCGTTCTAGGTGGGCCGCTCGGCTCGGCTTCCTCACGGGACCGGCGCCGAACGCTTTGTCTGGGAAATGGGCTGAGTTTGGGTCGAGTGTGTCGGCGGCGTCTTAGAGCTGAACTCGTCTCCTGAGCCTCCTGCAGCCACAAACTAACCTCCTAACAGCTCCATGTTTACACACTAAACCGGGCCGGTTTTAAAGGTGGACGTGTTTTTATTCTGGCTCTGGGGTGAAATGCTGCTCCGGCCGCCCTCGACATGCTGCAGTCCAGAACTCCTTAATGTACGAGGTGTGGGCAGTGCGATCACAACAACTTTACTTTAATGGTCTACCACAACATATTTACATGCTTGAATGTACAAGAAATAAACCCCGATGCTCACTAGGTGCTGTTTCCTACATCATCGCCTTTGGTTTGTCAAACATCAGCTTCTACTGACACTAGAGGCCTCGTGAATGTCGACAAAACACCGTCCTAAACACCGGCCTTATCAGGAGTTTCCCACATTTTCTCAATAATTGTTCATGTTTGATTAATTCTGGGCAGGTTTCATCTTATTTTTGCCAGATTTTTTAATTGTTTTGAACAAGTTTCAAGTGATATTGGACAATTTGGATTTGATTTTGGACACAGTTTCTGATCAAAATATTAAAAAACAAGAACCTGGTCTCGTCATACTGGTCACACATCGGCTTCTGCTGATATTAGAGGCCTCATGAATGTCAACAAAAGGCTGTATACTTGGTAGGAAATATGGATGCGTCTACATTTCTATCCTTACAGGAACTTTCTCAGGCCAAAACACCACTGTTATTGGGAAGTTTTGCACTTTTTTTCGTTGTTCAAGGTCCAACAATTGTTCATCATTGAGTCACTGAGTCATTTTGAACAAGTTTCAAATCATTTTCAGACTATTTGGATTTGATTTTGGACAGTTTCCGGTCAAAATATCCAAAAACTAGAACCTGGTCTCATCATACTGGTCGCACGTCGGCTTCTGCTGATATTAGAGGCCTCATGAATGGGCGATATGTCGATAAAATGCTTTTTCTTTAGTAGGAAATATGGATGCATCCACCTTTATGCGCTTACAGGAAATTTTGAAGTCCAAAATACCACCGTTATTGGGAAATTTCTACATTTTCTCAATAATTGTTCATGTTTGATTAATTCTGGGCAGGTTTCAAGTTATTTTGGACAGTTTTCATCTTATTTTTGTCAGATTTTTTAATCGATTTGAACAAGTTTCAAGTGGTTTTGGACAATTTGGATTTGATTTTGGACACAGTTTCTGGTGAAAATATCAAAAAACTAGAACCTGGTCTCATCATACTGGTCACACATCAGCTTCTGCTGATATTAGAAGCCTCATGAATGGGCGATATGTCGACAAAATGCTTTTTCTTTAGTAGGAAATATGGATGCATCCACATTTATATGCTTACAGGGACTTTCTCAGGCCAAAACACCACTGTTATTGGGAAAGTTTGGACTTTTTTTCATTGTTCAAGGCACAATTTCTGTTCATAATTGAGTCACTGAGTTATTTTGAACAAGTTTCAAGTGATTTTGGACACAGTTGGAGTCATTCTGGGCAAGTTTCCAGTCAAAATATCCAAAAACTAGAATCTCGTCTCATCATACTGGTCACACATCGGTTTCTGGTGATATTAGAGGCCTCATGAATGGGCGACATGTCGACAAAAGACTGTATTCTTAGTAGGAACCATGTATACATCCATATTTATATATGTTCTAAGGCCAAAATATCGCTGTTATTTGGAAATTTTGCACTTTTTTTTTGTTGTTCAAGGTCCAACAATTGTTCACCATTGAGTCATTGAGTCATTTTGAACAAGTTTCAAGACATTTCCGGACAATTTTGATTTGATTTTGGACACATTTGGAGTCATTCTGGGCAAATTTCTGGTCACAATATCAAAAAACTAGAACCTGGTCTCATCATACTGGTCGCACATCAGCTCTTACTGATACTAGAGGCCTCATGAATGGGCGACATGTCTATATTTTTAATAGGAAACATGTATACATCCACATTTATACACGTTCTAAGGCCAAAATATCACTGTTATTTGGAAATTGGGTGCTTTTTTTGTTTAAAGTCCAACAATTGTTCATGATTGAGTCATTTTAAGGTACAGGACTTCATATTGCGGTGAGAAATGAGCCGACTTCATGCTAACTGGGGCTTCGTTTATGCAGCAAATCAGATATTTTAGTTCAGAAATAAAAAGATTTTTCCAAAACGAGGTGCCACAGTCTCGTTGGCTTTACTGTTTGTGGATCAGCGACATTATGGGATGTGAACAGTTCAGATTCTGGTTTAAAAATTAAAAATATGAACCGTTCCCTCAGGTTGGTTTCCAACTATAAGCATTCAGGTCACCTTGTGCTGCGTGTGGAGGAACTAAAGGTGATTTCTTTATTTTTTGATGAAGTGAATCTTGACGGATTGGGATCACTTTGTGCTTCCAGATGTTTCGGCTGAACTCGGTGAAGGTGAGAAAAAAAAACAAAAAAACAAGGACTCCGCCAAGACCGGGGTTAACTTCTTTAGGGGACGAGCGGCGGCGGCATCACCCTGGACTGGAAATGGCTCCGTCGGTTTAACTCAGTCATCACCATTAGTCAAGCGGAAGAGTAATCCGGCTCGTCCCCATTACACGTAAGACAACAGTGTGGCAGGGGGACGTCATTAGGTGCAGCAGGAGGGAGGTGATGAAGAGCTCCGCCGAAATGAGATTGGATTTAAACAAGTGGCGGCGCCGTCCTGAGGGCCTCACACGGACGCTCGGCGAGAGGAAAGGTGGAGGCTGCATAATGATGAGACACTTAGTTTCCCCGCCGCTCAGATTTATGGGCTCCGGGGCCGGTTACGATCATTAGGGGGATTGTGAAGAGGGAGGAAGGGAAATGGGGTTGGGACTATAAGGGCTCGGGAGGAGGTGGAAATTGCACAGAATTTTATTTTTTTTTTTCATTTTATTTTATTTTTTATTTTCTGGTAACGCAGCACTTTTGAGCCATAAATCTTCTCCTCCCTACGTACGCGGCGACATTTTATAATGGAAGGCTCCTATAATTTCACACTCCAATTAGTAAATTACTGACGACGTCCTAAAACGCAGGTCTGTGGGTCGTGTTGAACAAACAGGTCAGAGCCTGACAGGACCTGGAGTCAAGAACCAGGTTCATAAAAACTAGATTTATTAGATAGAGAATATATTAGATTACACATGTTTATCATTATTGCCACAGTGTTGTTGTTGTT
>NW_007579903.1:13475-16863 GCF_000690725.1 Stegastes partitus
TTGCAAAAACTGTATTTAATTATCTAAATATAATTATTTTTACAGGTATTTGTCATCATTTTCACAGTGTTTCATGATTTGAACGTTACAATATTATACCGTTTTATTTTAAGTGCCTATTAATTAAATTATTAATATCTATGACTTTAAAAAAAATAAAAATAAAATTAAAATAATTTTACAGCGATTGATAATCGTCCTGTAGCTCTAATGTACCAGGAAAAAAAGAACAAGGTGAATAAAAACTGTATTTAATTACCTAAAAATATAAATATTTGACAGATATTTGTCATTATTTTCAAAGTGTTTACAGTTTTTGAACATTACAGTTTTTTCCTCTATGTTTAATGATATTTTATATATTTTTAATGCTATGAAGACATCGGGTTGTAAAATACAAACATCCTGAGGAAACCTGGTCAGCTGGAGGAAAAAGAACACAATTAATAAAACCTGCAGCTTCTGTCTGATTGTGTTCATCACACGACCCTGAATGAACCTCAGCAGCAGCAGCAGCAGCAGGGAGGCAAACGCAGATATAAAAGGAAAACACCTCCTGAAACGACGGCGCTCTAATGACTGTTGTTGTTTCTGCATAATGCCTGCGAGTGGAGCAGCAGAAAGTTGAGTCAATACTTATAATTTCTGTGGGACGAGCTGCACAAACATCAGCAGAATTTCCCAGAACGAACGCGAGTCATTAGCAAGGCGCTGAATAATTCATCCTGCAGCTCACATCAACACAAACATTTGCTCGCATGTTACTTGAAGGTGGAACAAAAAAACAACAAAAAAAAAAAACGACTGCCCCGACGGCTTCGACCAGGAGATAATGTTCGGTTCTGTGTGTTATCGGCTTGTTGCACGATTATCTGCTGCGACGTTAAAGCTGCACACAATGAAAACATCAGAGATGATGATGTACACTGTAAAAAAACACCACTTTTAACTGTCATGTTTAAACAAATCACTGCTATTTGACAGATTTTCTGTTTTATTCAATTACAAACAATAAAGACTAAAATAATAGAAAAAAAAGTGTTAATTTAAATCATGACGGTGAAAAAAAAACTAAAAAAAAGACTAAAACTGTACTTTTTCTGCAACGTGTGCCTGTGAAATTATACAACTTTACCGCATTTAAAACGACTAAAAACATATATATATTTTTACAAATACATCCCATTACTTGAAAGAAAAATGACCCATGTTACGGACTGACACATGATTATTCTACTATTATTTTCTCTCTACTCTGGGAAGATGTTCCACCATCAGCTGGATGTATCCTCCATTAACCTGCTCCTGTGTTCACTGTTCCTGAGCCGTGCTGCTTTTATTTTATTGATCCAGGAGGTTTGATTTTGCTCTCGTCATCGTTTTGCACAACTTGCACTCGCACAAGGACTCATTTTCCAGAATTGCCTTCAGGATTAATAAAGTTGAATCATTTTGTTTTACTTCATATTTGACTTGTAACATTTGCTTTACTGTCTTGCACCAAAACAGAGCATCAAAATGTGTAAAAAAAAAAAAAAAAAAAACCTACTTGGCAATAAAACTGATTCTGAGCGCAAATTTGAGAGGAAAAGTTTCTTCGGTTCAGCTCAGCTCAACCAGATCACGCAAGACGCTCAAACAGCAAGAAAGTTTTAAAAAAAAATTGTTTGAAAATGGCCAAAAATGGCCAAAAGTCAGCCAAAATCGGCAAAACTGTCACCCTGTTTTTTCCAAATGGTGGACTACCTGTTGGGTTTAGGACTTGGCGCTGATTGACTTTTTTTGTATCCTGACCGGCTGCACATGCCCACCCAATCTTGTAGTTGTAGGTGAAACGGCCTTCCGACGGGACTCCGTTGAATGTCAGAAACACAGCAAAAATGGACAAAATGGCCATTGATTGAAATTGCATGGGCCGCCATTTCAACGCTGTCAGACTTTAGCAGAACGTTTTAATAACTTCTAACCACCACCTCCTGTAGTTTGTGCTGGCCAAATTTCAGGTGTGTACGACCTTCCCCGTAGGAGGAGATAGATGTTAAAAATGTCCAAAAATGAGCAAAAATGGGCCGTAATGCTCGCTGTTTTTCCAACATGACGGATTTCCTGTTGGGTTTATGGAAACATGCTGATGGACTTTTTTGTTCATCCCGACCTGCTCCACATGCCTACCAAATGTCGTAGATCTAGATCAAACATGCTTCCAATGGGACTCCGTTGAAATTTTTAAAGTGGCGCCATGGAGCCATTTTGGCAGTGACGTGTCCAAGTCCATGAAAATATCACATTTTTCACTAGTCCTGGTGTGTGTGGTGATTTTGGTGAGTTTTCGTGAGTGTTTAGATCCTTGAATTTGAGTTTCTAAATTGCCTCAGACCCGAATGAACCAATCACGTCTCTGGCAGCAAGAATGGATTTAGAAACGATGACCGGAGCCGGTTTATGGAGAAGCTTCAGGGGGCTGCAGGTGACGTCTTGGTTGTTTCTGTGACGCTGGCCGGAGTAAAAGTCATAACGGAGAAGACTTTCCGTCCATCCAGCTGCAGAAACAAGAGCAGCCGACGGTACAAATCGTCACGTCAGCCCAGAACCAGGCAGCGTTTTCCCGCCTCACCTGCGATAACAGCGAAGCGGCGCGATGCCGAGGAGGGAATACAGAACTGATAAACCGCCAACAAGCGCCTGAGCTGGTATCTGTTCATCTGCTGAGACGGAGGATGTCAGCAGCTTCTGGAGGCTCTTCTGTTGTTGTTGTTGTTGTTGTTGTTGTTTTACAGTGCATGACTGGATGTGTTGGGGCTGGAAAAACTAGATTATTCTCAATTTCTTATGTTTATTTATTAATTAATGTATTTATCAGATTGAACAGTTTTCCTGGAGCTGCAAAAAGAAATAAGGTGAATAAAAACCGTGTTTAAATCACTAAAAACATAATTATTTTACAGATATTTGTTGTTATTTTCAGTGTTTAATGTTTTTGGACGTTAAAGGATTTCACAGGTTTTTTTTATTTTTATTTTTCTTTACATATTTTGTTTAATTGAAAATATTTTAAACAATTTTTTAAAGATTGTTTTTATTAAATTGCTGACAATATAATTATTTTAATGTTTAGTTTAAGTGTTTAATGTTTTTGGATGTTGGAGAACTTCACCGATTTTTTTTTTTCCTTTTAGCGTAATTCTTATTATTATTGTTATTATTATTGTTATTATTTCATTTTTTAAAAAAATGTTTTTATTATTTATTCATTCTACAGTGACTGACTCGTCATCCTGCAGCCAGAGAAATCAGTTATTTAATAAGAATCTGAGCCTGATCCATCGGTCCGATCGGTTCTGCCTCCCACCTTCAACCCAGCTGCTGCCATCGGCCTCCTCTTCCTCCT
>NW_007579903.1:17158-19123 GCF_000690725.1 Stegastes partitus
GGTCACCGCGGATGTTCAAATATCAGAGGCTTCTCCTGCAGCTGGGGAATCGACAACACCTCACCGCTGTTTACCGAGGCCACGGCCGGGTCGGCCACGGCCGGGTCGGCTTCACCTGAATCCACCAAGACATCCAGAGCGACGCTGATCCGGCCTGAAAGCTGCCCGCTGACCCGCTGAGGGCTCGTTTTCACCACAAAGTCCTGCAGCTCAGAGAGAGGACTCAGGAGAGGAGAGAGGACTCAGGAACGATATTAGAATGAAAAGAATGAAAGAAGACTGGAATCAACAGGTCCACCATGTGATACCAACACTGGGAGGAAAACTAGTGTCTCTACATAAAATAGATATTTATTTAGTTTTTAAATAAAGTTTTTTAGTTCTGCTCATCAGCTCTATGAAGATGTTCCACCATGCTGGATGTGTCTCCTCTGTTCACTGTTTCTGAGCCGTGCTGCATTTATTTTATTGATCCAGTAGGTTCTATTTTGCTCTCATCATCATTTTGGACAAGTTTAGAGGAATTTAAAACATTTTTTAGAACCATTTTTTACTAGTTAGTGCACTTTTAGACAGTTTTTGGGCCATTTTGGACACTTTTTGCACAAGCTTATGTAATTTTGGACCTATTTTGAGGAATTTAAAATACTTTTTTTTTCCTTTTTAAACCATTCTGGACAAGTTGTCACCCTTTTAGACATTTTTTGAGCCATTTCTGATGCAAGTTGATGCAATTTCTGACAATTGAGTCATTTTTGACGCTTTTTTTGGGATCAATTTTCAAAATAAAAGCATTTGGTAGCTCTAACTCAGAGACGCACACAGATTTCCCTCATAATATGTGTCGACACCAACTTTTAAACTTTAGATCTATTTAGAATGGCTGAACAGCCTGTGTCACATTAATAAATGTACATTTTTAAAAAAAGAAATATAAAACACGGCCTGTACAGTTTCTAGATTCCCTAAAACCACCATTTCCCCTGGTGTGACCCACACTGGTGGATCTAAAGTCCACCTCAATGCATCAAATTCAACCCCAAACAGCCTCAATGCACTGCACCTGTACTAAAGCATAAAAATGTGAATTATTTGTGTGTTTTGGGTCCCTTCAGGAGAGTTCAGGGTGTTTTTTTCTACCATTATGGGTCAACTTTGCCCTGAAACGTGTCTGTAAGGGTTAAAGTCGGGTCTAATCTTGACTGAGGGCAACCGAAACTTTCTCCTGCTGGTTTCTGTCGACTCTCTGGGCTGTCGGCTCAGGCAGCACACCTCCATCTGCTGTTTTGACAACGGGCTGACGCTACATATCTGCTATTCCATCAGACTGCGTGACTCCATCTGTTGTGCCGCCTCTCGCTGCCACGCCGCCGTCACCGCGCCGCTGTATCCATAATTTCCCTTTGATTTCAGAGCTCCAGCCCCTGTTTCATCACCGCACTCACAGGAAAAAAACCCACAATCAAACGTCTCCTGATGATCCAGGGCCGGTGCTGACCCGGCGTCGTGTCCTGTGAAGAGCCCACTCGTTGGGACAGATGTCGCTCTGAAGCCTCCTTTTGTCTGACGGCCGATGTGCATTTACAACTAATCTGCTTTATTTTCCTTCTGCTCAGCGCCGACGACTTACTCGGTGCCCAGAATGAACCTGCCACCAGCAGCTCCCCGTGCCGTCATTTAGCCGTGATCTATTGTGTTATTACTCTTTCACGCCGGCTCATCCATCACCCGGCTAATGGCATTAATCCTTCTGTCTGCGGCGGCCCGGTGCCACCGAGGGCTCGGCGCCGGTCCCACACGTGTTCACGGTTCGGGTTCGGTAATACCGCCGGTGGCACAGGAGCACAAATGAAATGTTTGCAAGACCTGGAGAGTTTGTAGAGAAATGAAACCGAGCCGCACGTTTCCGTCCCGGTGAGTCGAACCTGAACGCCTCAAAGAGCCACCGATGGATCGACTTTGTTC
>NW_007579903.1:21607-23872 GCF_000690725.1 Stegastes partitus
CCGGGGACTACATCAGTAAGTAATTGTCTCCCCCCCCAAAAAAAGGCCCTCAGAGTGGAGAGATAAGAGCCCCGCAAAGGTCAGCGGGAGTTTTAAAACCTAAAAATACTCTCGTTTACTGGAGGACGACCTGAATGTTAATTTAAGGAAAAAAAAAAAGGTCATAAAAGAGAATCAAGAATTACAACTGGGCCTGTTTGTCCAGATGTCTCGCTGGAAGAGTTTCTCCTCAGAGTTCAGTCCTCGGGGCACCGACTGAATCCACAGCGACCTGCTCCGGAGACAATCAGCTGCTACGAGCTGAAAACGCTCAAACTAAGAAACCGATCGTATGTGTGTAGTTTTTAACCAACCAGACGAAGTTCTTTAACTGCAGCAGCTTCTGTCTGACGTAAAACCACGAACGTATCCTGAAACTGTGCAGAAAGTCCCACGTTGTTGTTAATACGGTGAATAAATGAGAGGTTTAGAGTCAGAGTAGAAGACAAATACGACTTTTATTGTGCTGATTTGTGAGCTAACGTGCAGAAATCCTTATATAAAAAAATAAAGGCAATAGATATTTTTAATTATAGACCAAAATAAATAAATGTGATCCCGAGTAAAATTCTGGGGAAAAAAATAATTCTGAATTTATTTTATTTTATTCAATATATATATATATATATATATATATTTTATTTATTTATTTTTTTAATGAGAATGTTAAGGTTAAGGTAATATTTTTTTTCTTTTTAATTATAAAACAAATTAAATAAATATGATCCTGAGTAAAATTCAGGGGGAAAAAAAAAATATATTTTTTTATCATTGTTATTTTTGGGGTTTTTTTTGTTTTTTAAATGAGAGTGATAAGGTAATCTAATTTTATTTAAAATAAATATGATCCTGACTAAAATTCAGGGGAAAATTTTTTTTTTTTTTTCATTATTATTATTATTATGCTTGTTTGTTTTTATCTTTATATTTAACTGTACTTTTTTTTGTTTTTCTGTTTTTTACTTGCACTGAAAATAGAAGAAGCTCTCAACTTCACGTCTGTATCAGCTCAACAATAAGCACAAAAACCATGAATGATGTCGTTACTCCAAAAAGAGGAAAACAAATGAGGTGGAAGAAAAATATAAAAACATGTTTGGCCTCCGTTTGTCAGACTTTAAGTCCATTAAAGTCCAAATTAATCCACTGATGATATAAAACGAACCAGAAGACGATCTGTNGTACATATATCTAAATAAATGCACTAAAATATAGTAAATATAGTGAATTATATTCGCTATTAAATCATTTCTACAACATTCTGAATGTTTTCTTATTTTTGTTTTTTCTAAATCTTAATTTCTGTTTAATCAGCAGGAACATTGAGTCGCACATTAACATCTAGAACAAATAATTTCTGTTATTGGATCCAGTAATCGGCCAAACATTAACCTGCAGGATCACATGTGACGTTTTCAGAGGGACGAAGCTCTAAAGCTGCAGACGGAGATAATTAACCTCCTCGTTAAACCGTTTGGAGTGCCGTCTTACTTCTACTCGGTCTAAATTTCAATTTCCGTCCAATCAAGCGGGACATTAAGTCGCACATTAACATTTAGAACAAAAAAAAACTTCTGAGCTCGACTCTGGGATCCAGACGTTAACCTGCAGGTCGAGTTTAACCATCAGTAGTTTAGTAGTTGTTTACAGTAGCAGCTGCTTTATTTACTTAAGATGATGTTTAACCTTCCTGTTGGTCAAAGTTTAAACTCCTGCTCGGTGGACGAGGAAGTTAATCAGCAAAGAGAAGCTCTGAGCTTCACTCTCGGGTCTCGGTACCAAAAAAGTTTATGAAAAAACGATGCCGTGGAGAACTGAAAGCTGCATCCTTCTGCTAAAGGCTCGACTTCTCTTAATAAAAGCATAACGACGGTAATGAAGATAACGACGACAAACAGCGGCCGCAGAGAGATTCTGTTCAGTCAGAGGTCAGGAATTAACACGAGGAAGCAGCTGATTGCAGCCGGCGTCTGATTACGGCGCCGTGCTCGCCTCCGATGTAATTACTGGACGAGTTAATCACGGCGCGGTCCATTACGGAGTCGAGGCCTCGGCGCGCTGAAACAAATCCTGATGACACGCCAGGATCCTTCAGAAACATCTGACAGAGTGAAGCCGAAGGTCGAGTTTGAGGAATTAGATTTAAGAGTGCATCCACGATAGGACCAGGCGGAGGTGGCACATGCCATCTCACCGATTTCACTGAAACTTTGCCAGTTTAAAGGG
>NW_007579903.1:25968-54510 GCF_000690725.1 Stegastes partitus
AGTCGTTACAGATCAGGCGACCTGCTGAAGGCTTTTAATTAGCATTAGGCTGTTTTTGACTGATGAGAGCGTTTCCCGCTCCTCGCCATCCATCGGGATCATTCTTTTGGCTGAAGGCGCGTCTCTTCCAGCCCACGTGAACTCCCTCCGCCTGGCCGGCGTCGGGCTCTGAAATAGCAGCAGAGCTCAGACGGTTTCACGCTGAGGTTCAAGCGACAGGAGCTCAGATTAGAGGCGTGATGCTTTTTCTGGCTTCCTGTGACCGACGTGAGGAAACATGATTTAGAGGAGAGACGAGGAAACGGGTCTTTGGAAAGCAAACTGTAAATACTGAGGAGGAAGTGAAGGAGCTGCTTGGATGAGACAGAACTCAGAAGTCCTGAAGCTTTCTGGTGGAGCTCTGAGGAGGAACCAGGAATAGTCCGAAGATAACAGAGACACACACGACAGTAACTGTAATACATAATAATACTGATATCAATAACTTTATTTATGAAGAACCTCTCATGAACGGAATTCATTTTTTTTAATTATCTATTTTTTAAATTTATTTATTTTTTGGTCTTTTTTTTTTAAATTACCTTTCATTTATTTACTTATGTGTGTCTTTATTTTTTTTAAATTTACCATTACTTTTCAATTCTTCTTCTTCTTATTATTATTATTTTCTGTTTTTATCATCTCATTTTTTTTTTGAACTTTATTTATTTTATTGGCAATTTTATTCCATTTTACTCTTCATATATTTGCTTATTTACATCTTTATTATTATTTTTATCTTCTATTACTACCACTTTTTTTATTTGCTATTAATTACAATAATGATAATAATAATAATAACAATAATTAGTCATAGTAGTAGTCGAAATATTGTGTTTTTATTATATTTTTATTTTTATACTGATCAATATTATTGTTATTTTTTATTGTATACTAGATTTTTTTTTAAAATTACTTAATCCATTTTACTTTATTTTAATTATTATCATTATAACGGATTATTTTTATTTTACTATTATTATTATAGTTATTGTCTTTCTTATTTTCTTTCTATTATTATCATTATTATTATTGTAATTGATTTTTTTTTAAAACTTTATTTATTTTATTGGTAATTTTATTTGTCTTTTTTTTTTTTTTTACCTATCATTTATTTCCTTACATATTTACTTCTTTGCTATTCCTACTCATTTTTAGCCTTGTGTTCCTGGTTTGAGCCTCTGTTTTCTCTTATCCTACTTGTTCCTTCCTTTACTTGGACATGCCATCTTATTATTTCTACCTGGTGTTGTTGCACTAATTTATTTTTTTAACATCTTTGACCGTGTTTGGACGAACCAGCCTCCTGTCGTCTTCCTAAAGATCCTATAAAACAGATGAACACAGAGATTCTCCAACCAGTGAGAACTCTGGTTTGATGAGAGCATATCGATCGACTCATCAATCTGTAGAGAAATTCTCATAAAAACTTTAGTAAATAAGTCTTAAAACAAACCTTTAAAACAGTCTAATGAGCCAAACTCACTGTTATTAGTTTAATTAAAGTGGATCAACGGACAGGAAGTGGAAACGTTCTCTGAGTCTGAAGCTCCGTCTGCAGATAATCGTTCTCTAATCGTCTGACTGGACAAAGCTCAGCTCATGCAGAGACAACCTTTTCCGGGCCGAGCTGGTTTGATTCGGTTCACCAATCACTGGCCCCCCGCTGGCCGGCCGGCCGCTTTGGCCCGCCGGTCCGAGTCGCTGACCTCGACGACTCGCGGTCGCCGGCGACAATCTCAGAGCTCAGCGTGGAGGCGACGGTCAGAGCCGCACGCCGGGCGATGAAGACCGGCGAAGGTGACACCACGATGGGACGTAGGAGAAGAAAAACACTTTTACTGCACGACGTTAGAGACGATAGGAACAGAACCAGCGCAGCCAGACGGGCCAGAACTGGTCTGGGTTCAATGATATACGAGATCCCTGAAGCAGCTGCGTTTGCTTCATGAGCTAAAACATGTCTGGAAAAGTCACAAAATCTTCTCTGATGTGCTCGAAACTTGAGCTTTAATACATCAAATACTTTCAGAGATTTTCTCTTTTTTCTTTTAATTGCTCGTCGACATATTTTCACCACATATTGATATTTAAACGACAACATCTCAGGAACTGTTAAAGACAAAAACCTAAAACGTTCAGTTGACATTGATTCAGAATCAGTTCTACTCACATCTGCCAGTATTTTTATTTTTGCTCAATCAGTTATGAAAGTTTAATTTTTTTTTTCTCATTTTTGTGCTCAACTATTTCATATTTAAAACATAATCTATATGTTTATCTTCCTGTTATTGTGACCTGCAGCGACATGCGGTTCAGAAAACATCACGAACAGATGCGACTATTAAAGACGACCTGATCTTTAAACAACTATTGGAACCACTTGTCCAGTTTTGCAGATTCTAAATCAGCAACACGATGAGAAATATCAGTGAAAATGTCAGGATTTTATCTTTAATAGTTCCTGAAACAGAAAAAAAATCCTGCTGAAAGTCGGTCGACGGGCAAATTAGAAAAAACAAAATAAAATCTTGTAAAAATATTTGATATATAAATCTAAAATTTTGCACATTTCTGTATTTTATTCTGTAGAAGTTTCAGATGATGGTCGAGCAGAAATCTTTGGAAAAGTTTGACGATTTGAGATCCAAATAAAGTTACTGCTAATTATTACGTAAGCTAGCACGCAAAAAACTGGTTTGAACCCATCAAAACTCATCGACAATCGTAAAGAAAAGCATCTTTGAACATTTGCTAGAAGCAGAAAATAAAACCAGAAAGATTTCCACCTTCCAACCAACCACGTGCAACACGCTGTCGTGACAATGAACCAAATCCACACTTAAAATTACTTAAAAATGTACCAGAAATAAACTGTTTTCGACCGTTTAATGAGCACAAATGTTGTTAATTATCATGTTTACAATCAAAAGTTTTAACATTTTGCCTGGAAGTTCTTTGGAGGAGCAAGAAAAAATCCTCGATGTAGGAAAAGGCGACGTTTTGAAGACAAATCGCTCCTCGAGGAAGAACTTATTGTAACTTTAAATCAAAGGTTTTATTAAAAAAAGATCAATTTAGGACATTAACTTTGTTTTATTCCAGCCCTCGCTTGTGTTTTATTTGCTTCATCTCTCATTGCTAACGCTTTCACTGTTTTACTAACAGTTTTATCCACAAGTTTTGTTAAACAACAACAAAAGCATCACAAAAAAATCAAAATAAAAACCAAGACGAGGCGTCCGTCCGTCTGATTTTACCTTCTGATCTCCGGCCGCTTCGTTAAATTGTTAAAATTCGACCATAAATCCACCGAAGTCCCGTTAAAGCCGCTGCTCAAGTGCTTCGTTTAGGGTTTAACGAAGCTAATGGGAGCGGATCAGAACACCGCAGGGCCTCTGATTGAAACATGATCACAGGTAGCAGAACAATGTGGGTCGGTTCTCCCTTCGTTTCAGGTAAATAAAGGCGCAGCTAATCAGCTAAAGCGATGAAAGCGGCCGACCCGGGCGGATGCACTGAGTCTCACCTTCTGGTCGTGGCTGTAGGCTAAGGCCCAGTCCTCCTCGGCGGGGTGGAACAGGAGGCTCAGGACGAAGAAGGAGAGGCGGTACTTCTGGAAACTGGCTCCTTCATCAGTGCTGATGAGGACGCTGCTCTCGAACTCCGGGTCTGTCAGCACCATAATCTGAGAGGAGGGAGGAGGATGGAGGAGGGAAAGTGGAGCGTTTGAGCAAAGAGGAGGAGATGAGAGGAGGAAGGAGAGAGACGTTAGAACCAGAACATTCAGGCTTCATGTCTGGACTCAGAGTTAAGCTCCTCGTTTAGCCGGATAACGAGCACCGAGCTCAATCAGCAACGCTAGAGGCTAAAAAAAAAACCTCCGTTACGGTGACATCATACGAGAAAACATTAAATCACTGCTGAACCAGAATACGTTATTGTTCCATCATCTATGAGAACAAACTCTTGAAAGGATGTTTAGAAGAACATTTTAGATGAACATATCAATCTCAGGTTGAAATAATGTTTTAGCCACAACATCCCAGGAACTTTATTTATCATCATGAATCACTGATCTGGTTTTATTTGTGCTGTTTTCTATGGTACAACTTGTCATATCTTTTTTATTATTATTATTTTGTGACCATGTATTTCATATTCAAGTGTTTGTTTTGTATTATTAAGACCTGCAGCTACGTTTGGTTCATAAAATATCAGTTAGCTTCTGTTTTTTTACAGCTTTTTTTGTTAATGAGCTCAAAAATGGGACTTTTTTTTATTAAAGCATCATTCTTTATTCTTTTTTTTTTTTTTTTTTAATTTAAACTGATTTAATCGACTTGTCCAATATTACAGATTCTAAATCAATGACAGGATGAGAAACAACAATGAAGATTCCAGATGTTTATCTTCAATAGTTCAGGAGATGTCATCGATGAAACAGCGTCAAGTTTCAATGTGAGAACAAATCGGCTTTAAGTGGGTCAAAAATGGTCTTTCATGACAGCTGCAGTGATATTTTATTGGCTAATATTAGATCCCTGATGCAGACGTGTTAGTTTCCCATTAGTCGATACCAATACATGTCTATTAAATTCATAAAATCTACAGAAAGTCTGAAGTTATCAGAGTTATTCCATCCCAGATCACTCTACTCGACTGATTTGCTTCAAACTTTGGAATAAACTCATCTGTGAAATGTTAGCTTGATGCATCAAATACTTTATTTTGTTTTAATGTAAAATTCTTTTTTACACATTAAAATTTGAATCTAAGCTACCAGGAAACAAAACCTTTAACCCAATTATAAACTAATCCTGCATAAGGCAGCATTTTATCATGAAAATGAACCAAATCTACATTTAAAAAGGTGATTTTTCAATTTTAAAAACTTTGTTCTACACGTGTTGCTCAGAAATTTGCCAAAAAATGAATTATTTCTGACTATTAGACAAACAAAAACATCTGTTATGTTTGTTAAATAAATGGAACCCCCATTAGCTAAACTTAAAATTCAAATTCCTATGATTTTGGTGAGTTTTTACAAATTAACAGAAAAAAATAAACTTCACACGGCACCAAAGTGGTTTTCTGTTCTCTGAACAACATAAAGTTTGACTCTTTTTCAACTCTTAAGACAGTTTGAGTTCATGATTTGATTTTATTTGGTTGTTGTTTGGGTTCATTTATTTGCTTCACCTTCCAGTCGCTCTACTGGATTCACCCATTTTGAATTTTCTTACAAAACTACTGCAGATAAAAACCTGAAATTTTCACCGTTATGGATCAGACTATCCAAGCATCTCCCTACAAAATAACAGGGAACGCTGCTTTAAAGCCATAAGAGGTCGTAAAGAAAATCAGTTGGAGCAGAGAAATCACCAAACCAACGGCGCTAGTTGCAATTAGCGGCGGCGCAAACGAGCCGAGCGGGCGGCGGCGCGTGAACCTGCACAAGCAGCCACGTTGTTTTCCTTATCGTGTCACTTCTTAGCGTTTTCCTCCTTCCAATAAAAGTCCTAATTTTGAATTTAACAGCTCCGCGGCGGTAGAAGCCCTAATTTCATGCTTGGAATATTTCCGCCAGAGCCGTCGCAGTTATTACAGAATTCAATAAGAACAGGAATTCCACAATGCATATTTCTTTCAGCTAATGACATTTGGGGTCTTTGTGGGGAGCAGATAAAACGGTCACAGGATTTCCTCCTCCGCCGAAGAGACGGCGCTCTGAATAGGTGTAATGTGTTTGAGGCGAACCGCTCGTCGCCGAGGACGCTGCTATTGTCTGACAGAAATCCATTAACATATTTTCAAACTCCGCGGGCTAAAAAGTCGCACGCGAGGATTTACATGATTCCACGTGAACAAATAAAGGTGTTTACTTGGACTGTTTATTATACCCGAATCAGAATTATGGAAATGTGGCTTTTATTGTGCTAATATGTGAGCTAACGGTGAGAAACCCTTTTCATATTAAAACTGAATTAAGTTAATGTTGGCCTGTTGGGGCCAATGAGGTTGACAGGGCTAACATGTTAGCATATGTTAGCGATATCCAATTCCAGTTCAATTACATAGTGAGGTGAAGATCTAAACAAAGAACAGGGAACCCAACAATCCCAAGTTGCCTTTGGATTCTCTATGAGGTGGGAAGAAACCAAAAAAATAAATAAAAAAAACCTCCAACAGGCTCAGAGAAGGCGGCCATCTTGACCAGTTGGGTAAGAATGGGTTGATTCCATTCACTACATGAGCAACCACGGCTGACAGTAACTCATTTTGAGGTATTTTACTGCAGTTTTTCTCTTGTATGTTGGTTTATCCTTCATGCCACTACATCCAAGACAGAAATATTGTCGTTTCTTCTCCACTACATTTGCCTGGCAGCTTTTTTAAAGATGCAAATTTGGTGCAAAAGCTTTTCAAACACAAAGATTAAACCGAGCAGTATGTAGATGTCTCCCATTTAGGACGTCTAAATTATTAACAGCTCCACTAAATAGTGCTTTTCTTTGTTTTCAATTCACTATCCTTCATTGGCATGAATGTCAGGTTAACAAAACTGCAAAAAAGTACTACAGATGTTTTAATCACAACTGAAAGAAAACAAATGGGCTGGAAAGAAAAAAAAAAAACACAATTTATTAAGTGCAATATATAAAAATGTCCTGATCGAGTTTTTGGCCTCAATCCGATTCGAGTCATTTAATATTTAGTATCTGCCAATACAGAGTCCCAGTCCCATTTTCCTAGATAGAACAAACTCCAGCTCCATTAAAGTTATTAAAAGCAATCCGGTGAACATATTTGACGACTGAATAGCTGAATTAAAGGTTAGAGGGTTGGATGTGCTGTGGCTCCACAAGCTCCAGGAGATGGAGAAAACCTGTGTTCTCTACATACATGTTGTAGATCAGCTGTAGTACTTGGTTGTTCCACCAGGTGGAGCCTCGTACTGTTTAGTGCTGTAGAAACCAGAGGAGGCGTCACTCAGACCACAAGAGAGAGCGTTATGGAGTTTAGCAAACAACGGGCACCATGACAAAGACGTCTGTGGAGGTTAATGACGTCCAACCAGGGACTCGGATTGACTTTGAAGCCCAAATCATGCGTCTTTACACAATGAAAGTCCATTTGATTGATTTTCCTGATAAACAAACGATCAGGATTCGGTTCATATTGACACCGATCAGTTAAAAAATCTCCTTAATCAGACCTAAACCTGATCCTTCACACTGGATGGGGACATACCTGGTAGTAAAGACAATAAACAATATGATAAACAAGGAAAAGAGAAAATCAAAACCAGCCGATATGTGTTTGTGTGTTTGTGTCTCTCTGCTGATAGAATCTGTTTTTCCCGTCTAATGTCTTTTTATCTGTCATATTTTCCCTCTCAACTTTTCCCCATGCATTCATTTAGATAAAACGATCCGATATCTCGGCAAAAAATAAAAAATCAAAGATCAGAATAAAACTGAAAACAGATTTGTGGATCAAAAGTTTGTTTTTTCTTCTTTTCCCTCCAGTTTATGGCGTGTTTATATGTCTTCTATCTCCTCTCATATTCACTCTTCACTTATCCCAACGTTTATATGTGCATTCATCTGTCCTTAGAGTGACTGCAGCTCAGATATTAATATACTGTCACATACTACATATGCTGCCCAAAATGGTTTCCTTTGCACTTCCAGTTAGACGCTAACTGCATGTTACTGTCTCAGTACGACTGATCTTCTGTGCAATGACAATAAATTTGACTTCTACTTTAAGACTTTCACTGCATGTCGCTGCAAATAAGTATTTTATTTAGGCAGGATGATTCATGCAGGATTTTTACGCGTAGTGGTGTATTTTTACTGCCCTGTTAGCAACATTAGCATTCATCTGGAGTCTGAATTTTAAAACTATGTGCCTAATTAGTCCTTTTTTTTGGGTCTCTACCAACTCCTAAGGGAAATATCTGGATATTTCTCTAGAAAAATGTTCTTTTTGCAGCTTTAAACTAGATTCAACAAAGCAGAAAGCCAAAACAATGAGTTTAAAGACTCAATTTTGGTGCTAAATCTCTGCAGGTTTGCTCCTACGAGTGAATAGCTCCATGTTATCCTCGGCCGGTGCAACTTTAAATATAGATCATACATCCAGATCATGCCGTCCATCCGGCCTGGACCACCGCAGCTCCTCCCTGACTGTGCTGCAGGATATCGGGCGGCGATTTCGGCCCAAATTGGCCGTATTTTCTCTCGTCAATTCCATTTGAATTGGAAAAACAGCAGCACATTTGTCACTGACAGAAATGCGAGCCCTCCTTCCAGAGCTTTAACCGGGAACCCTCCCCGGCGGTGATTTAGATAAATTGTTTTTCATTAAGCACCAATAAACAGGCAGCACTTTCTCAATCTGGCGCTCTCATTGGCCGGGCCTCGCAGATCTCGCCATTCATTACCTGTCACAGCGAAAACGCCGAAGCCTCCCGATATCTGAGGGCGTCTTCGGAGGGGGCTTGTCAGATGCAATGCGCAGTTTTTAAGCCGCGATCAGCGCGATTACTGTCAACAGGGGTGTGTTTTGCATGTTCAACTGGCAGGAAGGAGGTGAACAAACTCCGTACTTCATATTAGAATGAAGTGTTTGAGTGTTATGTCCCGTCCCTGTGCTCTCGATGCCTTCGACGGCTTTTAGCTCATCTATTCCAAAAGCCTCGATTCAAAGAGGCCCACCATGTGCTCCGCTGTGCCTGGGAACGGCTCCTACAAAGTATTGTCACATCCGCATTACTCATTTACCGCCGCCTAAGTGTGAAAACAGCCACATTATTTTCCCAGCCTCGCGCATTATCGTAACAAGCCCGTTTCTGTCTGTCGCCTCTGCGATTAGAAAGAACCCAAAACCAATTCAAAGCCAATACGAAGGCGGGAATCAAGAGCAGCAGCAGCAGAAGCCAATTTCTCCCCCGCCTACTAAAACAATCGCCCTCAGACGATAATTATTCACTTCCAAAATCACGGTGACCGATGGCATTAGCAAAGGGGTGATTAAGATTTTCCTCACAGCTTCCACTCGGCCCTTTGTGAGGAAGCGGGCGAGTGAGGAGGGTAACAATACCGAATCGATAGAGGTTGGAGGGATAACCTTTGTGTTTTATCAGCCTGATGTTGAGCTGTGCATAAGCTGCAGCGGCGAGATAGAAGCCGGCAGTTGTCAGATCGGGAGGTAAGTGGAGGTATGGATCAGAGACGGAGGGGAAAGAGACACCCTGCAGCAAATGAATCACGTCACGCCAGATCAATTGGGCTTAGTCTGTCTTTGATGGGAGGTTTTAACGCAGAGTTGTCGCCGCAATGTGCTCATTAAGCACGGATCAGCACTTAATCACCCGCATTTAGCGATCATGTTTTCACTGTCTTGCTTCCTCGATGGCATTTTAACCGCGCGTGTCTTTATTTTTAAATTAACCCTAATCTACCAGCCGTTCAATCGCGACGGGTCCTCGGCGAAAAGAAGACATCAGAACACAGCCGGGAAGATTCATGGGGAGGCGTCACTTTCGGAGGGTTTTTTGCGCTAAATGTCATTACTATCATTCAAATCTATAATGTGACATTGTAAAAGGTCACAGCTTCAACTTACTTCTTGGAAAAAAAAGAAAAAAGGATTCTACATATGCTTCCAGAATCACCGCAGCGGGGATATAATGATTCCTTTACGGCGGCTGGAGGAATATCTCAAAAGAGCAGCAGACGATTATATCTTACGGTGAATGATTAGGCACCCGGACGGCTCTTTTTATAGAACACAGTCCGCACAAGGCCAGTCAGACACAAGGAGGCAACGGAGGAACAGAGCCAGCGTCGGGGCGAACTTTCATCCATCTGCAGGACGGTAAATCGAAATAATTAGGCCAGAGATAAGGTGCGGAGAGGCAACTGGCCCGCGGGCAGACCCACAGTTGAACCGCCGGAGTTTCGTGTTGAGTCTTGATTAAGGCCGATTCATGCGTCCGGATGTCTGCGAGGGTATGCGTGACGTAAATACCGTCATCTAAGTCCTAAGGACGTCCACGTGTGGCCCAAAAAAAAAAAAACTTGCATGACCCCACGTGGACTGTGTTGCAAAACAAACCAAAACAAATGCTTGTTACGAGGAGAGACTGTTGGAGGAGATTCTCCATCACCCACACCTTTACAACTCATCATTAACGATTTATTTTATTTATATATATCATCTCACAGCGAAAGTTATGCAGTGCTTCCTAATAATATTGCCCAAGGGGAGCATGTACAAGGTAAATGATATCGGTCCTAACACAGAGCCCTGTGGAACTCCATAACTAACTCTACTGCAGGTGGAAGAATCATCATTAACAAACTGGAATCTGCCTGATAAACATGATTTAAACCAATTTAGTGCAGTTCCTTTAAGCCCAATAAAACATTCCAGTCTCTGTAATCAGATGCTGGGATCCACTGAGCAGCACTGAGATCCAGTAGAACACGTAAAGAAACTAGTCCACCGTCTGAGGCTATAAGGAGATCATTAGTGACCTTCACCATCTCTGTACTATGATTCATTCTAAATCCTGACTGAAACTCTTCAGACAAACCATCTCTATGCAGATAATCAAATAACTGGCTTGCTGGTTTTGTTATGTAACAGAGCTGCAAATAAAGTAATAACTGCTGGACGTAAAAGGTGCTTTAATTTGTGCATGTTTTCAACTGATGGAGCCCAAACACAGCAGTTAGTAGGACTGTTAATGAAAACCAGTTAATCAACAAAGACTTGTGTGATGTTTAATGATCTCCAAGGCAAACCTGGATTGCTTTGGAAAACCTAAATCATGTTTCTGTTGACTAACTTTCACTGTGCTCAAGTTATGTCATCAGCTGATCTGTTTCTGATTGACTAGTCTGCAGAAAATGTGTTTTTTTTGGGGTTTTTTTTTTTTTTTACCCCAAGGCAATTTGAGTCATTCTATTTTAGTATTTGCTGAGTCCAAGTCTAACACCATTTTCCAAGTTTATTTTAAGTGAAAAAACTTATGTATATGGTTAAAAACTGAATATCTCCACAATGCATCAAGAAAAAAAAGCTGTTCCAGCTGTAGGTCATCACAGACCTTGTTGGGACACTCCAGTAACACACCGTCTGAAATGTACTAGATGTTGGGACGTACTGCGGCTCTACAAGCTCCAAACGACAATAAAAACCTGCATTCTCCTGCTGTTTAACACTGTAGAGACCAGAGAACGCATCGATCAGACTACAGACCGAACATTAGTTTAGCTAACACTAACTTTACGAGTTTAGCTAACGACGGGGACAAAGACTTGTGTGACGCTTAATGACCTCCAGGCAGCAATTATGGATTTAAGACAAGTTGGGATGAACTAGGAAAGCATTGCTCCATCCCTGAACCACTTTCTAGCAGAGAAACCAACAATATGAGAGGTAATAATGTCCATTAATAATACTGCCAATTATCACTTAGGTAAAACATTTGCAGAAGAAACCTTGACAAGGAGCTACATCCAATCTGCTGCTGTGTGATGTAACGAGCACAAAGCCAATTATAAACGCATTCCTGATAAACTAAATGAATTTTAAAGTGGCCTACTCTGGTTCTGTCTGTGGTTTTTGATCTGACTGGTAACCACGAATAGCTGATAAAACACCAAAGGAGAAACTTTGGGAAGTTTTGTGCAGGAGTTTGACACCAAGATTCTCATTTTGTTCCATTAAATGTGAATCAGGTCCAAATACTGGTTATCGGTGTTATTGATTATTAATAATCAGCATCGATATCGGCCCTAAAAAACACCACGTTAGTCGACGCATCTAAAACGTCTGAGTGAACGTGGAGTCAGAGCTGTCCTGGCAGTAGATGTTGTTTACATGAGTGTAGATTTCCTCACTGGGGGTCTTAATGAAGTTTGTCTAATCTCTATAAGCGACACAACAAAAAGGGAAGCCTGTCACATCGGCGGCGGCGGCACAGAGAACCTGAGGGACTACACATTCCCGCCATGCCCTTGATGTGGAATTAAATTTTCTCCACATAAAAAAAAAAAAAAAAGAGGCAGGAGGAGTGAGTCATGAGGAGCAATCAGCGCCGGCTATGATCTGCTCGTCGCCCCGACGAGGTTCGGCTCCACGGTCCCGGGAGCCCATTACCTCCCGACGCCATGCAAACGGATTCAGGGTCGGAACCTTGGCTCGGCCTTGGACGAGTGAGGCCGACGAACCCTCCTACGGTCGCACAAACACGAGTCACGTTCGAGTCTTTTGATGCTACGCGGACTTTGATTTGTTTAACATGAGCGGGGCAGCGCTTCACCGGAACAAAATTTAAAAAATGGTTATTGAAAGTTTGGCCACAGCTTTTGGTTCAGCGGGAGAACTCTCAGCCTCGTTCCGCAGGTGGCCGTGACTTCATCTCTATGCTGATGTCCTGATGCTTTAAAATTTTCATGGGTCCTTGAATGTGTGTCTGGAATATAGTCTGGAGGAAAATGAGTCTGCATACCAAGAGCTAAAAATACAAAAGGCCATTGTTTACATTCACGGACGCTAAATGTTCCTGCGGCACGATCTGGGTTCGTCTGGGCTTAGCTGACAAAACATTTCTGTTACTTCCTGTAACTTCCAACCATTTGGTGAGCAAAAAAAAAGTCTATTAAGTTGAGTAAACTAACAAAACTGGTTAAAAAACACACTCATACTTAGTATTTTGGCGTTGCTGGTGACTAAAACCACCTCAGAGGGCGTCAAAAATGTTTATAACCATTAAAAACTATGCATGTTAGTATTAATTGCCAACTCTAAACCCTATGAATCTTAAAATGTGTATGAAAAGCAAGGTATTTATAATAAAAACAACAAAACACACCATTTATCAGAGGTAAAAAAAAAGTCTGTGATGGCATTTCTATTGATAAAATTAGCCAAGTCCAAGCTTAAAATTGGGCAATTTTACTTAAAAAAGCCAAAAAAAAACATTTTGAAATAACTAAATAGATAAAGACAAGAAGTTGCAGGACTTTGCAGTGAAAAATGAGGCCACAGTGAGTAAAAAAGCAAGAGTTTGCAGTTTAAGGGCCACTGTTGTCCTAAGTGGCGGTTAAAGCCGCCATCATGAATATTTTATCGAGATAACTGATCGAAGGTGAAAACAAGGTGACGGCGTGGAAACGGTAACTGATGGTGATGATGATGAAGAGCCCAACGTGCAGCTCTGCTGCTCAAAGTGAGTCTCAGCAGCCACAAGAAGCAGCTGCAGGACGTCGCTACGTGTCTGCACAAGTTTAAACATGAAGGTTAAGACCACAATCCTCACCTACTGACTCAAGCATTAATGTTCACAATCGGATATATTATATACAGCATCTACTAACACTACTAATTCAAACATTAATGGTCAGAACTTGCAAGTTACACATGGAAAACCCAACGAACCAAAGACTCAGATCGAGACAGATCACTAAACATAAGCTTGATCCTTTATTTATGTCACGCTGGTGTCATAAATTTAAAAGTATTCCGAACAAAAGCAGCTTTATGAAGCAATAATTGATAAATATATATCACAAATTAAGCTTTCTTTAACAAATGTGTTCGTTTGGAGGTCATTAAGCACAACTGAAGACATGGTGCCCCTTTAGTCGCTAAACTCCCACAATGCTCTCTGCTTGTGAAACCGGACCCAAGAGGCTCCACCTGGTGGCACAACCAGGTATTGCAGCTAATCTACATTACTTAAATGTGTGTTAGCTACAGAAATGGTCTCAGACCGGGTGTCAACAGATACTAAAAATTAAAGAGTCGAAAAAGTGACTTTTTGTTAAAAAGAAATTTGCAGTGACAATAAATCAATGCTATTCCAGAAATTCTATTCTATTCTCACGGGACTGATTAAACAGCATAAAGTAGTTAAAATTACCTCAACTACGGCACTAAAATGCCATAAATACATTAATACAGCTTTAATACTGAGCCAAAACGTTCATATATACTCGTAAAACACTCAACATTTTACAGTACAGTGAGTATTTTTAATACTTTAAGTCAGTTTTGTTGACAAATCTTGTGCTAATTAAGGTTTTAAATGCATTTAAATGCATCTTCACAGTATGATATTGGTCATTTTAACCAACACTGGTTATTTCTCCTTTCAACAGCTCATCACTTTATCTTGTTTTCTCAGCTGTAGTCCACTTAAACTAAACAACCTGCAAGATTTAAAGGGATCTGGTCACAGAAACTGAATGCAGAGTTCAGAACTGTGTTTTCATGAAGAACCATCACATTCTCCTGAGCTTCCAACCCTTCCACTCTACAGGGTGTTAAAAAAATAAATAAAATCATCCGTAATACGTTGGATGGATTTTAACGTCATGTTGTTTTTTTTCTTAATTAGCGACTCCTGATTGATCGGCGGCTCTCTGACACACTTTTCCCGCCTCTACGTGGCTGAAGCGGGTGAATTCGGTCACACTAATTGCCTCTAATTGTCTCGTCAGGCTCCATGTAGAGCCACCGCGTGATGCTAACGTCTCCATCCAGACTTCTTCATCTCCTCCGCAGTGCGCACGATGTAATCAGCAGCATGAGAACTGGGTCAATTAGTGCTCATGCATGTACATCTATTTGTATATGTGCTAGTTTTTTTTTTAACTATGCGTACAGTAGGAGCACACTGATCCATAAACAGCCTCGGGGCGGTTCAGACCAGCCTCCTGCTGTAACTGAGCTGCTCTGACCTCTCGGCCACCATCGCACTTCTCTGTCGAACTGCTGTTCAGCACATGAGGGGAAATCAGATCTCACAAGCGCAGAAACACGACGGGATTTGGACTCGCTGTGAATCTGACAGAACTCTGACGGGTTAAACACCTGCTGGAGTTTAAATCACCAACAATGCTAAATAAAAATGCTGATTTTCCGTGAACAGAAAACCGAGGCAGATGGATGAAAAATGAACCGCGAACCGCAAAGAAATCAATTCTTGGAATGTCAGGAAAAAAATCATTTGATGAAAAGAAATTGACGAGAACTCTCAGGCAAATTACAGATGCTGGCAGATGGTTGGCAGCTGGCAGCGTTTCATTCTCCTGTCTTTGCTCTTCTGGTGGCGTTTCATTCTTAAGACGCCACTTCAGACGTTTGCCAAGAGCGTCCTAATATACGACGCCTCTGGATGGTTCGCTTCACCGGCTGAGGGATGAACGGAGGTGTCCGCGGAAACGTTCCTAAATTCTAATCTGTGGGGTCACGTGTATGTTCAGGACGGTGTGGGCCGGTTCCACCTGTGGAGCATCAGAGCTGGTTTTTCTTCATTGATTGAACGAGTCCCTTCTGTTTCTGTTTTCAGCCGCCGTCGATAAAACTCAACACGTTCTGCAGATGTGTCAAATGGAAAAGGCTCCAGAAAAGAGATCACCCACGCACCGAACGAGGCTGCGCTGCCAGCATATTAAGTCACACTGTATGTTGTGCACGATGTAAAACGTGATCCAAGGAACATGTTCCCACCACGGAACAGAAGAGCAACATACAAATTAACTAATCCCACATTTAAACCTTTATTTTGAAGGGTTTGGTTGACATTAACTTAACAGTATGTGTAAATTATAGAAAAAAATCCTCATTAGCTGATTTAAAACCACATCCAAGTTGAGATAACTTAATAAAATTACCCGTCATCCGCCTCCTGAACACCAGAACAACTAAAAACTTCATAACTGTGATATTTACATCCTATTAAATAACAATTAAATACTAATTGGATTAACCTCAATTTTCATGAATAATCAGCTTAATAACTCATAACTGAGCTATGTAAGCACATAAAGCTTAAGAATTCCTATTTAAAAAAACAATGAAACACCTTAATTTTCATGAATATTTAACTTTAAAACGTGTGTTTGTGCTACGAATTAAATAAAAGATAATTCCCTGAACTTGATGCACTTTTGTTAGAAGTTGTCTCAAAAGAATCGACGCAAACTATGTTTTTTGGTTGAGCCCTGAACATTAATTTACAATTTAAATGTACATATAATGCAGATATCTTCCATCTTATCTCATATCTATTGCTCATATTGTTCTTTTACTGTTATATTTACGTTTATTTATCTATCATAATTACATCACCTTGTATTCTTTTTAAATAAAAGGCACGTTAAAATCAATCTGCTGCTCATTCTATTCATACTCTACCATGCCATACTACATATATTTTTATGTCTTAGCACATTCTTTCTGCCCTTACAGCCGTTTCACTACACATTCTACATGCGCTGCACTTTTACTGCTTCTCCTGCACTTCTGCTGAGACGTGAAGCTGCATCTGGTCGTCTCTGTGCAGCCATGTTCAACACAACGAGACCAGGAAGTAGACTTCTGGGCGTGAATCCCCACACCGGCTCAGGCCGATTACGTCGATATGCACGAGTCCAATTAGGTGCGATATTTACACAAACATCGGGTTGTGTACAATATTTACAACACAGAACTCAAGAGGTGTCGGCTCCGTGCAAATCACCGAGGTGCAATCAAACGCTTGACTCCCCGCACGAAAGGTCATCTGATTACAGAGCTGAAGGCAGCGACCGGGGGTTTGTGTTTGCAGCGTGTGCGAAGCAGCAAGAGGCCACGAAACATCACGCAATCAGACACGTGTTGTTGTGACGACCGGTAGAAGATTTTTCTGCGTGTGATGCAGAGTAAACGTCACGTTCAGTATCAATCTGGATGATTGAAGCTCGGCGACCAGAGGAGCGTCTGCAGCTACCATCCAGAGAAGAAACAGCAGCTTTCACAATAAAAGCGCTGCAGTTTGAAAAAGCGAAGAAGGTGCATCGGATCAGGAGCACCAGGAGGATGTTTTGCTGTTTTCGCTGTCCTGAATTCATCCCCCAGAGTCGCACCGTTGACTCTTCTGTAAGGTCCTGAGGCCTGAAGGAAAACACTCGATGTAAATGATCTAAACTGGAACACGAAGGCACGCAGACTTCTCTACTTTATTGTCCTTTATTAAAATACAAAAGACAAACGCAGCTGCACCAGATTTCTGCAACTTTTATCTCAGCTACTGCTTGCTATGTTTATAGAACGGCACAGGAGCACTACAAATGTTGCAGGAACACCGGGAGCCGAGCATCGCTGCACAACGACAAACCAAACTCTGGATCTTCTTTCCGGTAGTTCAGGATTTGATTCCTCGACAGCGTCCAACGTGGAGTTTATTCTGTGCAGTGAATAGCAATAAAAAGAAACTTTTTGTGCTAAATAAAGCATCTGATTGTGTGCGAGTGCCCTATTTTCCTCAGATTGCCGACAGAAGTGGAGGGAACGCGTCAAGTGAGGCTTTTAAAGTGAAACGTCTGTGCAGAAATTATGGCTTACGCTGACCGCAACTTAAGATCCATCAGAAAAAATGGATGGAGTCACTTAGAACAACAAAGTGGTGAGTGTGGAACAGAATCAGGTGTTTGCAGAAGTACGTTATGCAGAAAATCCCCTCGAAAAAGGTCAACTTTTGATTGGAAATGAGCATTTTGAACAAAGGAACACTGGCTGCACTGGAGAGCAGACGCATCCTCACCTTCCTCTTGTTGGTGGGGCAGACGTAGAGGTAGCTCAGAACGGTCTTGGATCCGACTTTGTCGTTCATTCTCTCGTATGTGGAGCCGTAGTCTGTAGATCTGAAAGGGGAGGGAGGGAAAAAAAAACAGAATCAGCAGTGAGGATACTGTAGCAGGAAGCCCGCTGAAAGTTTGCGGGTAAACAAACAGAGCCGGGATTACTGGGACGTCGCTCGGTTCGTGTCAAATAATATTTATTTTACAGTGATGAAAAGGAATGCAATATCACGCCCCGCGGTCGAACAGCGAGCGGCGTGGAGGGCCGGCGTGGAGCCGCACATCCGAGCGCCTCGCTGGCGCTGGAACAAGAGGAGGTTAAACCAATCATCCGCGGCTGCCAACAAAAATGAACTGTTCAAAAACGTCTGGGGACCTGGCACCGTAAATAATTAATTCTCTCCTGATGACTACTATGAAATAAAATATGACGAGTGCAAAAACATGTGGATGTTCCCGAACCCTCTGGGCTTTAATAATTTAACAGTGGGAATGAGCCTGTTAGCCAGCCTGGTCCCTGGAAACGCCGCATGAATCCATCATCGCTGGTAACTACCAAATCTGCCTTCAAGTAGCATATTACAGCATTTGCAGTCCTGTGCTGCCTTTTACACTATTTTTTTTTTCTCTCCCTGTAAGAGCTGCATTCAAGTGCCCAGGATTTCTCTCTGCGGGCGCCCGAGCACCCACCCACCCACCCACCCACCACTGTGGCATAACTCCCATTTGGATTAGCAGTCTGCTTATGTGGAAAGTGAAGACGATACCTATTTTTTAGTCAGACCCCGCTGCTCGTGCTCCTTCAAGCGGGGAGCTTCTGCGAAATTGCCAAAGAAGACGTCTCTCATTCGGATTCATTCCCCGAAAAACGCCTGGAAGTGGTTTGCTGTGATTACAAAGCAGAATAATGAGTCAGCCGGGCCGGCGTGTTGGACGTGGAGGTGCGGCGCTGACAGTGACGCTGATGCGGAGCCGTGAGCTAAACGCTAGGACGAGGCCTCGTAAATAACACCGAAACATATGTTTGCTGCGACCGCTGCCACACGTTCCTTCGTCGCTCGGGTTTCTTAAGTGGAACACGGTTTCTGGCACGGATCTCTCCAAGTGGACCGAGATTAAGTGTGACCTCGCAGGAGAGCCAATTAATACGAAGCGTTAAATAAGCTGGTTTTATTGCAGGGTGGGGGGGCGACAAAGGAAAGGTAGCGCCGCAAATCGTAGCTTAGCGTGGACGGCGGTCAAGGGCGGCGGCACGGCGTTGCCAACTGGACACAAGAACAGAAACCGTCTGGAAACGCTCCAGACTGTTAATACGACTTCCCTGGATGCTGCTCGCTTCCTGCTTTAAAGTCCTTCTACAAGCAGCTTATGCAACATTTAAAGGTTTCTAATTGAATTTCGGGGGTCCTCTGTGATGTGTCCGCATGCTTTAATGTCGAAAACACACACATTTGTGGTTATAAAAGTCAGGAATCTCACAAATTGTGCACCAAAGGCGAGCGGTTTAGCAGTGTTTCAAATGCAAATGAGGAGGCGTCACCTTAAAAGGCCCCGAATCTGCACATGTCCAGGTTCCTGATCTGATTTTGGGGGTCAACGAGGATATGTTAACACACTTTAATGCTCTAAAGAACATCATTGTAGTTGTTTATGCCTCGTGAAATAAAGAAATCCTGCAAATTATAGACAAAAAATCAAGAGAATGTTGCAGAAAACTGGTTTAACGAGTCTGTATTCTGCAAACGAGGACCTTAAAGAGCCCATATTCTGCACATTAATTGTATTTTTGGGCTCGACTACAACATGTTTGCATGCTTTAATGTTCAAAAGGACATTATTTTAGTGGTCTACACTTTGTGAAATGAAGAAAAACTAGTAAATAATCAATAAAAATGTTGCTGATGACACTTAAAAGTCCCACATTTTGCACATTTAAAGGTCTACGGGGTCCTCGGTGATGTGTTTACATGATTTAATGTTAAAAACACACATATTTGTAGTTATAAAAATCAGAAATCTTGCAAATTACAGACCAGAAGTGACTAAATATTGGTTTGTTGCCTCGGTTTAGCAGTGTTTTAAATGCAAATGAGGAGACACCACCTTACAAAGGCCCCTAATCTGCACATGTCCAGGCTCCTGATCTGATTCTGGGGGTCAGCTAGAATATGTTAACATGCCTTAATGTTCAAAAGAACATTATTGTAGCTGTTTATACCTCGTCAAATAAAGAAAACCTGCAAATTATAGATGAAAATCAAGAGAAGGTGTTGCTGAGGAGGAAGCACCGAGGTAAAAAGTCCACATTGTGCACATTTACAGGTAGTTTCATGTTTGGGCTCCACTATGAAATGTTTACATCCATGAATGTTCAAACACACATTTTTAGCAGCATGTGCCTGATGAAATTAGGAATCTTGCAAATGATGGACCAAAAGCGAGTAAATAGAGGTTTGTTCCCTCAGTCGTATGAATACGTTACATGGTAAAGCAAATCCATCCATCATCTATACACCGTTTAATCCTCACTGTGGGGGGCTGGAGTCTATCCCAGCTGACTCAGGGTGAAGGCAGGTTCACCTGGACAGGTAACCAGTCTATCACAGGGCTACACTTAGAGACAGACAACCAAGCACACTCACATTCACACCTACGGACAATTTAGAATCACCAATCAACCTCAGCATGTGTCTGGACTGTGGGAGGAAGCCGGAGAACCCGGAGAGAACCCACGCTGCACGGGGAGAACATGGAGACTCCACGCAGAAAGATCCCGGGTGTCCTCACCAAGAAAAGAACCGGCGATCTTCTAGCTGCGAGGCAACGATGCTAACCACTGAACCACCTTGCAGCCCGTAAAGCAAATCCTGGACCCTAAACGAGGTGAGGAGCAGAACTCTCTGTGGGAGAGAACATCTCCCTGTAGCGTGGACTGTGCAAAGCTTTTAAATGCACAAAATTCACAAAAAAATGACACTTTGAAGCTCAACTTTAAAAAATCACATCGCAAATCAAATCAGTCAGAAAAGTTTTTCCCCTAAGCAGAGAAATGATATAGAACAGAACCAAAAGCATGAAACGTGCTGGTTTGTATAAAACGTCACGAAAAGAAACGATAAGAAAATACGTCTCATTCGTCCTCATTCATTTCCTGCTGCAGCCTCTTGTTTATTGCTGCTTAATTAAAGGGTTAACGGTAGAATTTGATCGATAGAAACTCTGACTTGTTTGTATTTCAAGTTCAACAAATCCAGACTTTCTTTCCGAGAGATATCAGGTGTCATGAAGGTGGTTCCAGTTTCTTTGTCAGACTTTCTACGTTTAACAACACGTGACTCTTCTTCTGCACAAACTGAACCCATCGTGTGCAGCTGCTTCACTCAACGAGTCGTTTTAATGGAGAACAACGAGGAACATAAAGATTTATGACGGTAGAAATAAAGAACTGAAGCGCATTTAGATCTGACACTATCCCATACCGCAGGATGTCACTTCAATTCTGGCCAAATCAAAGCGAAACTAATGTTATTGATCAGATATTCTCTGTGATAAATACTAATAGAATAATCAGAGTTCTAATCAGCTGCAGATTGATGTGATCACCTGCAGGTTTCCATGGCGATACTGTAACCGTACAGCTCCGCCCAGCAGCTTTAACGACGTCCAGATCTGGTTTGTGTGAAAAAGAGTCGAGAGATGCAGGAAACATCTTTAAAAATCTGCCTGGTGAAGGTTTTATGAGACAGAAACGGTGTTTGTTAGTAAAGGATCGGCACACTGAGGGTTTAGCTTCTCATTAATCATGTCCTGGTTTCCTTCACTTCCTTGTGTTTTAGCTCCTCCCACTGAGGATGCAACAGGTCGACCTCCAGAAGCCTCCTCACTGCTTGTAAGGAACTGAAGGTGAACTTTCAGGCCATAAAGACGAAGCTAGCATCGTGACAAACCCTCTCATCCAGAGGGACGGCGTCTCTGATGCTGCTTAGTTCATAAAGTACAGTGAAGTTTCCTGGAGGCTGCAGGAGGCGCATCGCTCGGCGGAGAAGATATTTTTCTGACGTTTTAGCGAAAATCGAATTACCAACGGCGCGCGCCAGCCGAGTCGATGTCAATCAACGGCTGTAATTTGACAAACACGATTAAACTGCGCACAATTAAATCACGACGGAGCGAGAGCGTTTCGTGGGGCGACGCCTGCAGTCAGACGAGGCCTGACCTTGGCCCTTTAATCGCGTTAAGTCTTCAGGAGCTGACGGGTCCAATTTGACCTGAGCTGTACTTTAAAGCGGCGACGCGGCGGTGCTGGTGCTGGTGGGAGGACATCAATTAGAAACCTGTCCATTGTCTCGCCTGCTTTCCTGCACGTTGAGAGCTTCCAACAGTCTGGGTGTCCACACATGGAAGGACGACTTATTAGCGGCGAGGAAGCTCGTGTCTTCCGCTCGGCTGCACCGACACCAGCACCGCTGCGACCCGATCGCCCGCCACCTTCTGCACGGCAACAAGAGAGGGAGCCGCGTAGCATTTATTCCGGCTGACAGTCGCCGCTGTGACTGTCAGACAGGCCGATGCTCTTTGCAATACAGATGCGGTTCCGCTGCGACGCCGCGGTTAGAACGTCGGTGGTTCTGCAGAGGGACGGCGGCCGGGCTTCCCGCTCAGGGCTCGGAAGTCTCAGTGAAATGACACGTTAATTATAATCGGAGTTTCGCGAAGCTTTGTGGGTGCGTTCGACGAGGTTTAATAGATGAAGATACTGGACCACCACACTTCTACATCTCGTCTCTGTGCTGAATGTTGACCAGCAGTCGATGGATATTCAGTTATTCCACCTTAAATCATCATCAGCCACTTTCTACGGAGGCCCAGAAGTGTCACAACAAAACAAAAGCCACAACAATACAAAATTAACCACAACGCTACACAATTAGCCGCAACACAACACAACGGCTGCAACGGAAGTTGTTTTTTTAAACATGGAAGCTATTCTGTGAAGTGCACAACCTCACGAAGTGGGCAGAAGCCGGAGATTAATGGAAACATCTCGAAAGTAAGTAAATTACTATCAGTATTTTACTTACTTTCGAGATGTTTCCATTAATCTCTGAAAACATTCTGACTCCAAACTCTGGATGTTTAAACCTACATCTGTGAAGCTTTACGTTCACATATCAACTAGTGTTTGAGGATCATTTTGCTAAAACGGCACGTTTTTTCCCCCCAAAAGATTTGAATTAGTTTTGAGAAAACTTCCTCTTTCTTCTACTTCAGACGTGTTTCTTGTGACTCGTTGGACCGACCCGGTGACGTCTTATCCTGACAGCCTGCCTACAGACACATGGATTAACAATATACATTTCAGTCGTTCTGACGCTAAAGATCCGACAGAACCAACGTTGTCGTATCAGTAGCTCCATTATGGAGCAGCTCTACTTTATATTTAAGTGGAGATGCTCCAGTACGAGTACTCCAGAGCAGTACTCCAGAGCAGTACTTCAAAGCAGTACTTCAGTGCTTTCCACCACTTCTGTGCAGACGGCTGAGCGTCTCGTGTTTTTCTGTTAAACTCAGGTTGAGTGAATAAACATGAACATAAACGTGAGGCGTCGTCTTTTATCGTATGTTTGTACAAGAGAGGAAGAAATGAGGTTTGTACGATTATCTGATCCATAGTTTTGTTTCTGTATCGACGCAGAACGTCGAGTAAAATCCTAAAACTCACAAATGTGTGTTTTTATTTTAAATTCAAGTCTAAAAAGTCTAACTTTTTACAATGTGCGAAAAATAAAATTATATTATTGTTCTGGATTTAAATGAGCAAAAAAAAAACAAAAATAATGAATATTTATTATTTTTATTATTATTATTATTATTATTATTGTTATTATTATTATTATTATAGCTATTAAATGGAAAAATAGTGTTTCAGACTGTTATTTTATTTATGTACTTTTTTTATATATATTAGATGTTATTTATTAATTTTTTTTTTACAATTATTATCATTACAGGGAAAAAAAATATTAATTTACATGTTAACCTTCATAGAAACAGACTAAAACGTATTTTTTTTTATAAGGTGTTTTAACAAATAACAATTGGCTTTTTTACCACGCGTCAGTATAAAACTACACTTATTTCTGTATTTAAAACCGATAAAAAAAAGTCTTTATTTTCCAGATATTTGCTTTTATTTTAACAAAAAATTATCTTTAGTATTGTAAAACTGGGAAATAGTGTTTTTTTACATCATTATTTGACAGATTTTCCCTCAAAACAACGATTTAAATCAGAGGAAATTAATTTAATTTATATGTTAACCACACAGTTAAACTAGTTTTCTGTATTTGAATCAACTTAAAACACAGACTTGCTTTTCGGTAGTTTTACAGTTTCTTAACATTTCAATTTTTTTTGTTGTTTTTTACATATTATTTTTATTTTGGATTCTGGATTCTGGCGACACTGTTTCAGCTGTTTGTTAATCCCGTTTACTTCCTGTTCTGTTTGGTCGACAAAGCCACAAAATCAGCATCGACAGTGAGCAGAGGAAGGAATCGACGGCCACACCGGCCTGCTGCTTCCTGCAGAGACGAACCCGGTCCTGGTTCTGTCCAGACGAGCGCTTTGTGAGTTTCCTCCTGCTGAACTAATGCAGCGACAGAAAGCAGCTGCAAATATTCTGCCGACTATCAGCGGAAGAGATTAGGGCGGATTCGAGTGCAGGATTCTCAGTCAGTCTGCAGCCACGAAGCGGATTCACCACCAGAACCCGCCGAGGCCAAACCCACCTTTCTATCAGGTTCTAGTAAAAAATGAGAGATTTGCAAACTGGGTCAGGTCAGAGATTTGGTTTTTGCTGCGTCTTTGGTGTCACAACGTGGAGATTTCCATTCGCCTCCATTTGCAGAGTGCAGTCGCTCCGTGTTTGTTCAGCGGAGAGGCAGATACGGTGTTTGTGCACCGCCGTGTGCGGACATCAAATGGTTGGAATAGAAAAGCAGACAGGAACTGCATTAGGGAGCGTTTGTGAGGTTTTGCCAGATGGCTGCCAGTAAAGCAGAACAATCCGGCGTCGGCGTACAACGCTGCTGACCGAGCTCAGGGGAGAGGACGAGAACGAAGACCGCACTTCAAAGAAAACTCCAAACCCAATCATCTTCGTTTCTGCGGCGCAAACAAAGAGCGTCGGCCCGAAGCCTGCAGGAGTTTAGAGAAGAGAAGGTCGCCGATGTGACGGCGCTCACTGGAAGCTTTGGTTGATCTGGTTTACATAAACAGAATTAATCTGCTGTTATCTGAAAAAAAACCCCAATACTATTAAGGACTGAAAAATAAGAAATAACTGTTCATTATTTATTAATAATTGTGATTTTATAGCTTTTTCCTTTTTTGTTAAATTACAGATAACGGTTAAATTTAACACCAAAAAAATAGTAAAAATTGATACGTTCACTGTTTAAAAAAAAAAACAAAAAAAACACCAAAAATGTAAATAATGCCACATCAAAAAATATGTGGACTGAAAAATGTTAAATAATCTTTTTTCCAATAACTTTACATTCCTTTTTTTTCCTTCCAGTTTTGTTAAATTAAAAATGTTTTACAAAGTAAATTTACAAAATGTAAAAAAGATCAACAACATAAAAACAGGCCAAGAATGCACATAATCATCGAAAATATGTATTTATCCAAACAGTAGTCTGTTACTTTAGATTTAATTTTAAAATTAGAATAAGTTTAGATCAGCTAAAAATAATAAAATAATTTATAAAAAATAAATAATTTATTAAAGACTAAAAAGGTGATATTTTACAGGTTTGTTCAGTTTTGTTAAATTACAAATGACTAGTAAATTTATAAAATTTAATTTACGTTAACTGTGAAAACTTTAGTTTATATACCAAATGTAAAAAAAAAATTAATTAAAAAAGGACAAAGTGTAAATTAATTTTACTCTAAACTAAATCACAATGTTACAGTTTTACTAAATTTAAATGAACATTTGTTACGACTTAAAGTAAAAAAAAAAAAAAAGTAAAGTACAGCAATGTTACTGTTTTTAAACCGTTTGTTAAATTACAGATAATAACCAGTAGAAGAAGGAAACGTGTTCATTTACAGGCTGAATCTAAAGGAATCGACCAAAACTGTATAAATCTGCGTTCTTCTACATCTGTTGTGTTAAATGACAGAAAACATCCAGTGAAATCCCACTAACTGTATTAATCTACATGTTAGAGGTGCTGCTGGATGAAGACGTCATCAGCTGGTTGTCAGAGTGGATCGTCGGCACAAGAGTCGGGAGACGACACAGAAACACGACGAGGCTTCAATCCAGAGCCCTGCGGCTAAACGCAGCCTGAACGCTGTGACTGACGCGTCTGAGACGCCTCGAGTGAAGCCGACGGCTCGGAGACGCCTCACCGAGCCGCACACGTCCTCCACCGAGCTGCTGCAGCGTTTGGACTCTGGAGGCCGCGACGAGGCCACTTCTGATCCGGCCACAGGTTCCTCGACTCGATCCGGAGAACTCTGGGACGGAACAGAGCCGCCGCCAGAACAACACGTCTGGGAGGTTCAGGAGATTTACACGAACAGGAAATGTTCTTGTTCTACTTTATCCACCGAGCAGACGACCTGCTGAGCTCCGACTGTCTGCTGGCCGTCGCTTTAAATTGATTTAGTGGAAAAAATGAATGTGGAAGAAGAAGCATTTCAGAACCATCCACACATGTTGGGTCTTGTTCTTTCCAGAACCATCTCTGCTGTGCACATCTTCCATCACCCGGTCTGACAACAACACTGAGACATGTTTTATATTTGGCTTAAAACGAAGGAAGAAATACTTTCTGGAGTCAAATTGTGGTTTCTTTTTACACATATCTCGCCATAAAATGTGATTATTATCGTGTACACTGTAAGGAAATGACTGTTCTAAACAATTTACTGTTATTTTACACACTGTGCCATAAAGTAAAATAAAATAAAAAATATAATAAAATAAAATAAAAATAGTTCACATGCTAACCTTTTCTTATTTTAAAAAAAAGCCAAAATTATAACACAAGTAAATACGTTTTTTTTTAAATTAACAATAAATAAATACTAAATAAAATTATTATTATTATCTTCTTTTTTTTTTTTTTTTTTACAAATAGTAATTTGTTCTTTCGACTGTAGTATTGCACAATATATATTTTTTCAATGTATTTATTTCAGCAAAATCTATTTTACAGATATTTGCAGTTATTTAAAAGAAAGATTTTGTACATTGAGGGTTAAAAACTGCTAAACCATTGTAGTTGCATTTTTAAAAAAATAATTAGTCATTTTATAGATTTTCCCCATTTTGTTAAAACACAGATGATATGTAGTGAAATCGCGGTAAAACAAAAAAGAAAAATGTACACGCCGATCCTAAAAAACAGCCAAATTTGTAAATAATGTCCTGTTCAAATAGCAATTAATCATTTTACATTATTTTCTGTAAAGCAACACTCCGGGCTGGAGAGAAAAACGGGGCAAAAGCAATAACTCCTCGTATGATTTCTGACTCTTTTACAGAAAAAAAAAAAGCCCAGGTGGCCGGTGTGATACGTGGGAGGTCACTACGGGGGTATCTGCCAGCAGACGTCTAGCCGAAGTGAAGATCGATGCTCAGCGGCTCAGAACCGCCGGCGGCGCTGAGCCATCGTCTGAGCGTCGCCCTGCAGCGACTGGTGACCCGTCCTGGGTGTTTCCCTTCCACTCAGTCTGAGGGGAAAGTCTCCGGGATCACCGAGAAGCCGGAAACCGAGGGACGGCTGCATCGCCCAGGGCAACCGCTTCCTTCGGCCATCGGATTATCGGCCGCTTTCATCCGAACCGCCGAGCAGGAGGACAGAAGTGGGCCAGGAACGCCGTGGTGGTAATTCAGCGTTTGAAGCAGCTTCCCCCGTTCGGCCGATTCATTTTAGGCAGAGCTAAAAATATTGAATGCTCAAAGGGGGACGCGGAGAACAAAGCCAAGAATCACAGCGTCGCTCTGTAATGAGCGCTGTCTGTACAAATATAATAACACACCAGAGGACCGAAACACAGGTTCAAATGAGAGAGTGGATTAGCAGGACTTGAACAGAAATACAGGTGGGAGCGGCGGACACCACAACAGACGCTGTTCGGCTGTGATTGCTCTCCCATGTATACGTTTGTTCTGCTGTCGGGTACGTATACGTCCAACCAGGCCAACGCCGCACATCAAGGAGCTGGACTGACAAATGTAGGATTTCTGGAGCCATGTGAGGTCCTGCTGTCGTAGTTATCTGTTCAGTAAACGGTGATTCATGGCTCCAGCGTCGACAAATGACTCCACAACACTTCACATCCAATTTAGAATCACCAATTAACCTCAACATGTTTCTGAACTGTGGGAGGAAGCCGGAGAACCCAGAGAGAACCCACGCCTCACGGGGAGAACATGGAGACTCCACGCAGAAAGATCCTGGATGTCCTCACCGGGACGCAAACTGGCGACCTTCTAGCTGCGAGGCAACGATGCTAACCACTGAAAATGACTCCAAATACATTTTTTTGTTGTTGTTGTTGCTTGAAACTAAAAGAAATTCACAGTTTTTTTATTTTCTGTAACCAATCTACAAGAGAAAACCCTGCAGTAGAACGTATTTTGCTCCAGTTTAAAGGTTCCAGATGGTAAAAATCCACTTTTTTTTGGTGTTTTGCGGTTGTTATGTAACTTGGAAGTCAACCTAAGTGTTACCTGGCTGCACATGACCAACCAGATAAAACTCTCTATAGCTCCGCCCCCTCACTTCATCCAGGTGAACCAATCAGAATGCTGCCTCTCAGTCCACCA
>NW_007579903.1:55463-57447 GCF_000690725.1 Stegastes partitus
TAAGGGATTGCAAACTACAAATATATTAATTATAGTCCAGTTATTACAGTTACAGCTAATCTCTGTGTTTCCGTTCAGTCGGACCAAAAACAATAATTAAACTGATTAAATCAGCTTCTTTGTAGATCTGCAGGGCGGTTAAGGCAGTAATTAGTCCACGCTTAAGTCCACTTCTTTACATCTCTAAAACTAAAGAGGGCGAAATGAGCACAAAACGTCGGGTCATGAGAAAAACACCAGAATTATCCTTTAAATAAAGTCGTTGAGTAAAGTAGACTCCTCCAGTGCTGCAAATAGAGGACGACTGTGGTTTAGGTTGCAGCTGACCAAGGATGAGTTCTGTTTGTTTAACAACAGGAAGTAGAAGGAAACATCAAATTAAACGGATTTAAGACATTTAGTGCATGTAGATCCCTCCTGTTCTAAAGTGCAGGTCAACCAGACGCGTTTCCCTGCATCTAAACTAACACCGAATGAGGAAGAAGAAGCTTATAAAAACCGACTCCCATCTCCAGACTGACATTGTTTGACGTCCAGACACACGGAGGCAGAAATCAGCCAGTTGTGAACACGAGCGGCGACGCTACAGCGAGGCGAGTTGTGCTGCAGCAAACATCCAGCGGTTTTTAATAACAATCCCTGCTACCATCAGCAGAGCATATCTCAGCGAGGAGAGTCATAATGTACAAGCTGTCGAGGAGTTTATCTATGGGACGTACGCTCGCCCCCGAGCACACAGTCGCTCAAAGGTGGCGCTTTGCAAGCTCTCCGTGTTGTTGTTTTTTTGTTTTTTCTTTTTTGTACCCGAGGCAGCCGCAATCTCTCCTCTAATGCAAAATCCACTGAAGCATAATTGAAAATGACTTTGGAGAATTGCCACATTGAGATTGGAAGATAGCGGAGTTGCAGGTGTTTCTGCGGGAGAAAGTCGTCGGCGAAATCACACGTGAAGACGGCGGAGCGTGGAAGAAATAATGGCACCTCAAAAGACTTGTCTTGCCTTTCGACAGATTAAGAAATGTCCATATCCTCGTGTGCTTGAGTGTGTGAGTGTGAGTGTGTGTGTTGTTTATGCATGTGTCTGTGTTAGCGGGCGATAGTGGAAGGAAAATATAAAAGCAAGCCATGTGTGAAGCAAACAGAAGACAAGAAAAAATACTCCTGCCGACATCAGGATCCAAGCTGCCGCTAATACAAAGAAACTCAGAGACGATCCCGCGGCGTTAAAAAAAAAAAAAAAAAGGTTTCACATAACAACCGTGTTGGAATAACAAGTGTAGCAACAACGGGATCCCACGCTGCTGCCGGGCCTCCACAAATACAGCACCGGACCGCACCGCAACGCTCCTGAAGAACATCGAGGAAACACCTTAAAGCAGCGGCCTCCAACCTTTTTTGCACCATGGACCGGATTTAAGCAAGAACATTTTCTACGTTTTCTACATTGCGAGCATAACAAAAAAAAATGTTTTTACTGTTAAAAAGTCTCACAAAATGGGCTGCCGCTATAGCTCAACTGGTTGAGCTGGCAACCCATGTACTGGTGCTATCGTCCCCAATGCAGCGGTTGTGGGTTCAAATCCAGCCCATGGCCATTTGCTGCAGGTCCCTCCCCCATTCTTCTCCCCATTTTCCTGTCTCTCTCTCTACTGTCCTGTCAAATAAAGGAAAAAAGGCCAAAAAAATAACTTTTTTCACAAAAGGAATAAAATGACTTGATAAAAATGTGTCTTCTGTCTCATAGACTGTATAAAAGATGGACGTAGCAACCGGCCCTGAAAAATGAAGCCAACCCGGAAGTGTCAGAAACCTACAATATCACTACGTCCACTAGCTGCTGGCTCCACAAAGCCCTGGCTCCCATAGACTGGAACTGGAAAAGAAGTGATCACAGATCACCAAATACTGCATTCCTACAGCTCAGGATTGATTTCTTGTTAGTTTTCATGGTCAAATCCAGAGATCAGGTGACCAATCTGAAAAT
>NW_007579903.1:58162-66797 GCF_000690725.1 Stegastes partitus
AGAAACAGAACAACCATGACTAGAACCTGCTGTCTGATGCATTTCTGTCGGCGGAAATCATAAAAAAATGACAGAAAAAGTTGAATTTCTTGAACAAAAATTGAGAAAAACCAGGAATCAACATGTACAACGTTTCTCCAAGAGTCCACAGAGACGATCCAGCGGCGAAAAAACAAAAGTTTTCACATAACAACCGTGTTGGAATAACAAGTGTAACAACAACTGGATCCAACGCCGCTGCCGGGCCTCTACAAATACAGCACCGGACCGCACCGGACCGCACCGCGACGCTCCTGAAGAACATCGAGGAAACACCTTAAAGGACGTCCAGAGACGTGTTTCAAACTCTCTGCTCCTGTTCTCCGTTCAACCTTGACAGTCGCTCCAGAATGCTTTTTTTTTCCAGAATAAATCTTTAAACAAAGCATGAAAGTTTAAAAAAAAAAAAATCCCTCCCAGACGCAATAAGTTTTTCATGAGGTCCAGAAAGGAGTTTTTAGGTTACGAAAGACAAACCAGCTCTGGACGCCCGCCTCGTTTTGTCCCATTCTAACCTCTTCATCCTCCCATTCACTCAGAGGTGAAGCTTCCCTCACAGCACGTCCATCTTTAGTCTGAATGCAGGATGGGTTAAAAAAAAAAAAAGTGTATTTTTCAAACCCTGCACAAGCTGGCGGGCAACCACAAATGACTTCCATTCATTATTCATGGCAGGAGAAAGGGCCGGAAAACAGCAATCCGATGGCTGAGTGTATTGTCGGAGAGGCCGCGGCGCAGCGTAGCGGCCGCTAGGTTCAAGTCGGAGCTCCGCCGGCGAGGTCTCTGGAGCGCCGTGAGTGATGATAACCGACATGTCGGGGTCAGGAAGGAGGAAAGTCCTCGCGCTAAAAAGAGTCCTGTAAGTGGAGGAGCTCTCCGGTGGAGGGAGGTAAAGGAACACGCCCTCTGCAGAGACTCACATTCATTATTTTAAAGTTGCCCGCCGGCTGCTTACGACGTGTTAACGGTATTTTTATTTTATTATAAATGCATCCCCAGCATCAGCAGCAGCAGCAGCAGCAGAGTGTAAAGCTGAAAATGAGAGGATTTTCAGCTACATGCCCTCCGGCGTGCAGCCAGTCAGCTTTACCTGATTACATAAATAAATAATACTATTAGTTAAATTCATCAAAGCGAAGGTAGAGATCAGTTTAAAGCTTTTCTACTTACAATCAGTTGATTGAAAAAAAAAACAAAGCGACTAAAAAGAATTTCTATTTCTCGCACCGCCAATCAGTTGATGAAATAAATTCACTTTTCTATTCATCTTTAATGAGTTCATTTAATCTTTTAGCTGCTTTGTTTTCCTCGTGTAGCGATGGAGGGTTTCCTGCTCATGACTGAACATTACTACAATAATGTGCTGGAAGTTTTTAGATCCGTTTCACTTTCGGCATCCCAAGTTGTAGTTTCCGTGTTTCGTCACGGTTTTTGCTGCAACACGAAGTCATGCACCTCCATAGAAACAGAACAACCATGACTAGACCGTCTTCTGTGCTGCATGACAAAGTTATACTGATGGAAATCATAAGAAATGAGAGAAAATGTTGAATTTCTTTGATTGGAATCAACATGTACAACATTTTTCCAGGAGTCCACAGGTGGTAACAAGCCTGGAAATATGGTGGTTCTACATACTATAGATATTTAACAATTACATTTTTTTCTGCTCTAGGAAAACTATAGTTCAGCCGAAAAGTCCCTGATTTAAAAATAAAAATTCTCTAAATGACAGTTAAGTTGTGAGTTAAATCACAAACGTCTTCCAAGTTGCACCAAAGAGGCCAGAGTGTTTTTTTTGTTTTTTTTTTCCTCACAGAATCTAGTTCTTGTAGTTGATTTTTGCCAATTTTTTAAACTCGACATTTAAAATAAAGTGGTTTTAATGAAACGTGGCTTTATGGCTACATTGGTTGGTTGTCTGGATAAAACCAAAGGTAACCCATGATTAGTTCAAGGACCATCAGAAAGTTAATACTTGCTGGTGTTACAGAATCTGGCTGGTAAACGGTGCAATTTTGGAGATTTAAAAAAGAAAAAAAAATACCATGTAACAGCTGATTTACACCTGTTTCACCACCTGACAAACAGAGAAATCAAATGTTAGCCACATTATGAGGAGGATTTCCCCGTTGTTGTGGTGAAGTTTCCATCAAAAATCAAAGTTGTGTGTTGAGTTCCTCAGATGCTGGCAGTGCATAAAGACTCCTGTGTTCCCTCAAACAGAACATTTGCTTGGACAATGTACCACCGAATGACTGCACAGAAAGATGGACGAACCCTTTGTGAAGCTATCCATAGGGTTCATGAGGAGCAGCATGGAGGCTGCAGTCGACACTTAAGTCAACACTTGTGTTAGCAGCTTCCATGAAACATGTTCTCGATGTCTAGTCACGATAAAATGTCAACACCTATTTCTACCACAGTTTCACCTCAGTTTTGTACCATCCATCTATATAGTGCCATTATATCCATTCAATACGATCATAGACGTGATTATTTCTGCTGGAAACATGGACGTTTTAACATAGACGCCACTTCTGGAGCCAACCTCAAGTGGACATTTAAAGAACTGCAGGCTTTTCTTCCATGTTGGTTTCATTAAAGAGCCCCACAGGTTGTTACCGCTTAGCTAAACACTGAAGCAACTCTTCCCAATGCCAGCGCCCTGCCACGCTGCAAAAAAACTGGTCAGGAACTACTGGAGGAACACGACCAAGAGCGTAAGATGGTGATCCAGCCTCCAAATTCTCCAAATCCCAAACCCAGTCGAGCATCTTTGGAAAACACTGGAACAAACCTGATACCCGGAGGACAAACTTGACAACCCACAGGACCCATAAGATCCACTTAAAACGTCCTGGCTTCAGCTAGTCAGAGCTGTTTTGGTTGCACGACAGGAGCCTTCACAATATTAGGCAGCTCAATCGGGTTGTCCACCAATCGCAAGGTTGGCAGTTCAATCCCCCGGCCTTCCACAGTCCAAGTGTCCTTGGGCAAGACACTGAGCCCGAAGTTACTCCCAATGGCAGGCAGCACCTGGCATGGCAGCTCTGTCGCCACTGGTGTATGAATGTGTGTGAATGGGTGAATGAGAAACACATTGTAAAGTGCTATATAAGCGCAGACGCAACACACCAAATCTCTCATTTGTCAACACTTTAGATGTATCAACAACAACATTAGACCAGTTTTTTGTTGTTTTTTTCAAATAACGGCTGACCACACAGGTGAGTTCTGTTCCAAAGCTGTATTTTAGTCATTAACATGATTGCAAATGTCGTTGGGACTTTAAATTAGTTTTTTTTCACAGAAGTTCTGATTAGATTTCAGCTCCGTATGAGCACAGGAATGATTGAAAATGTGAATAACGACTACACCGGTGCGAATACAAAGAGAAAGGAAATGAAAAGAGTTAAAAAACTAAACAGAACTTAACATATAAAGAAGAAATTTAATGTTAATCACATGATTGGCTTTAACGGAGAAACCCAACCCTAACCCAGCAGTGATTGGACGAATTTCACACTTATTTCATACATTATATTCCTGAATAAAGTTTAAATTTTTTCCGAGCTGAAGCTAATCCGCTGCCCTATTTCTTGCCGTGCATACCTACAGGGAGGTAGTTAGAGGTGTTGAGCACCGACACGGGGGTCAGGTGTGCTTTCACACATCATGTCCTCCATCACATCTATCCCATGGCATTCAGATGCAGCTTAATGATCTGTCTCCACTTGAAAAGTTAGTCTAAAAATACCGCGGTGCACGACTTTAAAACTGGTAGAAGCTCTGAGGCTCACAGAGGAAAAGAAATATTTTCCCTTTGAATATGTGTTCCAGTGACTGCAGGAACCTCTGACTCCCATCGTAATGGATGAGGCCTGCAAACAAACTTTTGATTTATATCTGCCATAACTCCCGTGGAAATATGCTCATCATGCACCGTGTATGCAGAATCCAATACTAAATCATTCCCTCCTTCTCTGTCAGCGTAGAAGTCGCTCGCCGGGGATGAACGACTCACGAGCACCGGAGTTTAGCAGAGCGCCAGCTGTTTCTCTGGGCGGAGGCTCGGTAGAGTAGAACTGATAAAAGCCAGGCAGGAGCGTAAGAAGTCTGGGCACGCTCTTTTGTTTGATCGCCCGCTCATTTGGCGACGTGCATCCTGTTGCGGCGGCACAGGGGTAAATACACATTTTTGTTGCCTCTTCCAAAGAGAAGAAGGGGGGAAGATGAGTGGGAGCTATCCTCCACGACTCTGCAGCGCCTTTATCTGCCACCTTTCTTCTTCCTGATAAGCAGCTCCAGAGCCAATCATGTGGAACTTATAACTCAGACATGTGAAAGTGAAGTTTTACCAAGGTAAGTAAAGAGAAGAAGAAGGAGGAGGGGAGGAGGAGAAAATGAATAATAAACTTCCCTCCAGCCTTCACTAAACTTTCCTTCCCTCGCTGTTCACACATTCAGGAGTCCTGGCAGCGTCTCGCAGCGTTGGCAGCGACCCATCCATAATCTCAACACATCTGAGCCCGTGGCCTCAGCGCTGACTGTATAACAGGCAGCCAGCAGCTGGGGTAAGCAGCAAACAGAGCACGCACCTACAGCTGTGAACAACAGTGAGCATACACCTGTAAAGACCATGTAGATCGTGGGAGTCTTGAGTTTCCAGTGACTGCTGTGGCTCCTACTTTTCCACAGTGGAATGACTGAAACACGAACGTCTAAGTCACGAAACAATGTTTTGCATTTTGGTTTGATTTATTAAGCATCTTCTGGAAATATGACCAAGTTTACATCTTGAGTTCTGGTGATGCAGAAAGCTGTGTTTACCAAATTTTCTGAGTGACCTTACAGACACCATACCTACAATCAAGCATGGCGGTGGCAGTATTATGCTTTGAAACATTAGCTTCACTGGCAGCAAAACACCTCCACAGCATAGTACTGGTTCTTGATGTGATTCAAGTCAGTATTTTGGGGGGGTAGGTCTAATTCTAGTCCGATTTAGCCATTTCTTCACCACTTTTCAAATGCATTGAGATTCCTTGTTGATAGTCTTGTTGACCAACCTTCTGGCTGATGAGTTTAGGTTTTCCTGAAGAATGTGGAGGTAATCTTCCTTCTTAATTATTCCATTTACTTTGTGTGAAGCTCCACGTTCACTGGCAGCAAAACAGTCTCAGAAGATAATACTACCACCACCATGTCCGTAACTCTAAGGACACTATACCAACCATTGAGCACGGTGGTGGCAGTATTATGCTCTGGTGCTGTTTTGCTGCCAATGGAGCTGGTGACATAAAGTAAATGGGATAAAGACGAAGCAGGATTGCTTCACCTCAGGAAACACCTCCACAGCATATTATTGGCTCTTGATGGGGTTTAAGTCAGGACTTTGGGGGCAAGTCTAATTCTAGTCATCACTTTCCAAATGTGTTTAGGGTCGTTGTCTTGTTGACCAACCCTTCTGCCTGATGATTTTAGGTTTTTCCTGAAGAATGTGGAGGTAATCCTCCTTTTTTATTATACCAACAGTCTCAGAAGATAATACCACCATCACCATGCCCTTAACCCCAGGAACACTCTACCTACCATCAAGCATGGTGGTGGCAGTATCAGTCCTGGGGCTGTTTGACTGCCAATGGAACTGGTGACACAAAGTAAATGGAACGATGAAGAAGGAGGTATAAAACCCTAAAATCATCAGTCAGAAGGTTGGGTTTTGGGTGTTGGGTTTCAACAAGACAATGACCCCAGCCCAATGCTTAAATTGGGCTAGAGCTAGGGTTTTGGACCAGTTTCCTTATAGTCCTGGCTTAAAGCCATCCAGAACCTGTAGACTATGATGAAGAAACAATTTACCCAAGAGTAGAGTCAAAGACACAAACGGAAGCTTGGAAATGGAAACCAAAGGAACTTAACATTTACAAATATTAGCATTGCTGTATGTATATGTTAGACCCAGCCGATGTTGTCATATTTCCAGAAGACCTACAACAAATCTGTGAATGCATAATTGTGTTTTTGTGACAAAGACGCATGGTGATACACATGGTCTTCATTGTTCACGGTTGGAGCTATAGCATCCACCGCTCCAGTCCGGCACCTCGCTGCAGGCCTCTGATGTCATGACATTGTCCTCCGTGGAGATACTTGTGTCATGTCACATAAACAGCGGATACCGAAGCTCTCCGGCTACCAGCTGCTGTCGACTAACACAGAACATTTTGTCATGCGTTCGAGGCGCATCCGCTCGCCAATCTGCACGAATCCACCGCAGCAGAGACGCATTTAATAATTCAGCATCAAAAAAAACGTGAGCGATGTGGATGGCTTACAAATGGAATAACCTTTAACTACACCAAAAACCCCCTCTAATCACAGCCAACATCTGGGTGGCTGATGAGAGTTTTAAGTTGATTACCGCAAAACCGAAACGACGAGCCGCCTCAGCGAGAGAGATGCCCTTGAAAATTCCACGTCGCCTCCGGAGGAAAGCTGAAATCCGGCCGCTCGCTTTTATGACGGGAAGCAAACGATGTGCGTGCTTCAGGATGTGAGGAAAAGGTCCGAGAGCGCGTAATTAAAAAGTTAAGAATTTAATTGTGAGGAAAGGATCGGAGTAATTGACCTCTTTAATAACGGCGAGGGTGATTTATGTGCAGGTAAATCAAGCCGTGATTTAGTAGAGCTGCTTCCATTTCTGTCGCTTTAGGAAAAAAAAAAAAAAAAGATGCACATGAATGTATGATATGCAAAAGTGCGAGCGCTTTGTGTTGACTCCAGGTTGACAGCTGCTTATGAATAATCCAGAATAACTAGTTCTGTCTGACAAATAGCCCACTGCGTTTGCCGGCTTTTGATGGACACTTGTGATCTTTGCAGCCGCACGGATTGTGTACCGACATGAAAAAGCTCCGGCTGAGAGCAGCGCTGAGTGAAAACAACCAAAACAAACCGATCAAACTGATTGTTTCTGCGTTGCTCTTTTCATTTTAGCTTTATTACGCGTCCGCCATTTGCATAATGACCGTGTTCGGCTTTCAGAATTAGCCTAAAACTCCTATACGGGGCCGGCTCAAAGTAAACAGCTGCTTTGAAGCGTTCGGAGTACACGCGTGGTCTCGAACTTGTTTGAAAAGCCAGCAGTCAGATCAGTGTAAGTGCTTCTGGCATTTAGCAACAGAAGTTTAAACCTCTGAACTACAAGCAGTTGCTGAAATTTTTACTTTTTTTTTGCTGCTATCATGTTTTTCATCACTGTGGGCTCATTTTTCAATGTAAAGTCCCAGTAAAGTGGCACCATGATGAAGTCCTCTGTGAGGTTTAATGACCTGTTAGCTTCAATCAGGATCAATTAGAACAGTGTCTATATCGTCCAATTACATACAATCATGGCGTGTGTCTTGCATCTGCAATGAATATAAGATAAGCTGGGTTTATATTATTAGTTAATCAATATTTGATTGATATTGCTGCACATGCATGACCCTAACCCNAGTCACGAAACAATGTTTTGCATTTTGGTTTGATTTATTAAACGTCTTCTGGAAATATGACAAAGTATACATCTTGAGTTTGAGTGACCTTACAGACACCATACCTACTATTAAGCATGGTGGTGGCAGTATTATGCTTTGAAATACTAGCTCCACTGGCAGCAAAATAGCTCCACAGCATAGTACTGGTTCTTGATGGGGTTTAAGTCAGGACTTTGGGGAGGTAGGTCTAATTCTAGTCTGATTTAGGCAGTTCTTCACCACTTTTCAAATACAATGAGAGTCCTCGTTGATTGTCCTGTTGACCAACCCTCTGGCTGATGAGTTTAGGTTTTCCAGAAGAATGTGGAGGTAATTTTCCATTTACTTTGTGTGAAGCTCCAGGTTCACTGGCAGCAAAACAGTCTCAGAAGATAACACTACCACCACCATGATTTGAGGAGCGGCAGTGAGACCCTTAACCCTATAAGGACACTATACCAACCATCAAGCATGGTGGTGGCAGTATCATGCTCTGGAGCTGTTCTGCTGCCAATGGAACTGGTGACACAAAGTAAATGGGATAAAGACGAAGGAGGATTTCTTCACTTCAGAAAACCCAAAACAGCTCCACAGCATATTATTGGCTCTTGATGGGGTTTAAGTCAGTATTTTGAGGAGGTAGGTCTAACTCTAGTCTGATTTAGTCATTTCTTCACCACTTTTGAAATGTGTTGAGAGTCCTCATTGATTGTCTTGTTGACCAACCTTCTGGCTGATGAGTTTTGGTTTTCCTGAAGAATGTGGAGGTAATCTTCCTTCTTAATTATTCCATTTACTTTGTGTGAAGCTCCAGGTTCACTGGCAGCAAAACAGTCTCAGAAGATAACACTACCACCACCATGTCCTTTTCCCTAAGGACACTATACCAACCATTGAACATGGTGGTGGCAGTATTATGCTCTGGGGCTGTTTTGCTGCCAATGGAGCTGGTGACACAAAGTAAATGGGATAAAGACAAAGCAGGATTGCTTCACCTCAGGAAACACCTCCACAGCATATTATTGGCTCTTGATGGGGTTTAAGTCAGGACTTTGGGGGCAAGTCTAATTCTA
>NW_007579903.1:68179-69438 GCF_000690725.1 Stegastes partitus
TCACGTCACAAATGAGTGGATCAATGATGGTCAAAGGGTTCAAATCTGACCATTTTAGAAACTCCAACGAATAAATGGTGTAATTTTGGTGAATCTTTTGTTTGTTTGTTTAGTCTTTAAGATAATTACGCCTCCTAAACATGCCGACAGGTTTTAGGGATCAAATGGTTTAATACACTGAAGTAAAAGTTTGTTGTTTTTTAAATTTCAGCCTGAATTTTTATTTTGCAAACAGACGTCAAGTCCAAATTTCGCTTTCACAGACGACATCTATTTACATTTTTTTCTAAAGGTACGGCTCTAAAACGGTGATTTTAGGACTAATTTCTGCATAAAAACAAGAAACTCAGCAAACGAAAACCACACGTTACACCTTTTACAAGTCAGTCCTGTAAGAACAAGCTGCTGCTAATTCTCTGTGGATTCGTTAATACGAGTGACACCGTTCATGGTCCACGTTCTTATCTGATTGATTTTTAATGTAAAAGCGTTGATTAAAGGATTTCAGCTCAGAATGGTACAAAAAAAATGCGTCTGTGTGGAAACATTGGATAAAAATCTGGAACCTGTTATTTCTGACCACTCGATAAGCACAAAGGTCTGTCACGGTTCAGTAAATAAAACCCCAATTAACAAAGCTGCTCCAAAAAGTCCTGTTTTTCTTAATTCTTATCAATTTGCTGCCAGCTAAAACCTCTCCGGAGGCACCGACAATCCCTCGGTGCAGGAAAATCCCCGCATTAGTGCAGCTTTAGCGGCACTGTGGCTACTGAATGCAGATGTGGCCGATGTTCTGATACCACGCACCGCGCTGGTCACGTTCTCCTCCAGCCTTCAGCGGCTGTATCAATCTGATCCTCCGCTGAGCCCTTTCATAAGAGAGCTTTCTGAAAAGTTGCGGCGAGTCCAGGCTGCTGAGGTTTTTGAGGGAAATATCAAGTCCAATTGCAAAAGGTCACAGACATCAGGTGGGTCTCTCCGAGAGAGCCGGGCCCTTATTATAGGCACTGACCTGTGAAATATCACATAGCCTGTGAGCATGCTCAGCAAAATGATGCAATTTGAGAGGATGTCACTCCTCACCCCCAGCTGACCCCACCGAGCGCCGAGCAGAGCAGGAGGCTGATAACGCCGACGGATCTGCCTCCATCTCTGACGGGCCACTGGATTTTGGGAGAAGGGAATCCCCTCCGACGGTGATGAGAGTCGCTGAGAGCAGAGGTGGAGAAGTTTTTCTCTTTGCTCTATTTACACCGTTC
>NW_007579903.1:70125-86521 GCF_000690725.1 Stegastes partitus
TTTATTACATTTACAGTTGCTTTAAGATTTCTAATTATTGATCCTAACAGTCAAATATATGTACAAAAAAAATCATAAATAATCATCTGCTGCATGATCGCGGCCCAAACGTTCGATCACAGTTAATTACACTGAGATAATTTATCAGTGACGACATACTGTGGTTGCATACAGACAGAAACAGAGCACTGCTTCCTCCTCCATGCTGCATTCCTGCAAAATGTACAAATCTGCATTAAAGTGAGCAGGAACACCCAGATTATTAACTCACCAGCATGAAACCCAAACTGAGCCTTGGTTTACGTCAGCACAGAACATGTCGAAATATGGATTATTTTTCTTATAATTGGCATTAAACTGACCACTGGAACACAACACTGCCGTCAGGGTTGATCTCATCTTGTCTTAAACGATCAGTCGGCAGATCATTAATCATCACATCTTTGTCATGGTGCCCCTTCACTGGCTAAAACCCCCACAATGCACCTCCTCTGGTCGCTACGCTATCGTAAAGTTATTTTTATTTCTTTACTTGGAAGCATTTTGACTCAACATCTAAATGCGTCATACAACCACTTATCTTTTATTTATTCTACTCATTTATTTGGATTTTCTACACAGTTTTCCCTCCTTCTAATCATTTTAATCCACTATATCCAGCTACCTCTGTGTACACAACGTGCACACGTGTTAACACGTCTTGTTCGGCATCTAAAACACAGATTATTAAATATCGACAGACGAAGCTCAAGTCCGTCTCCGCTCTGAAAGGTCGCCTGCGCCGTTTTTATTAGTCGTAATTATCCACAGAGAAGAAACGGCTTCTTTTTTTATGTCTCTACATTCAGCTTCATGCTTCTTTAAAGGAGCATTGCGGTGATTTATTGCGGTTTTTCAGTTAAAGGTCACGTTGAGGAGCCGAGGTCGAGGTGAACTCAAGTTTTACCTCCTGGTCGATCCATCCTAGTGCGATCAATAGCAGCTTCCTGTTCCCCAGATAATAACAATAATAATAATAATAATACTTGTCTCTGGTAATCTGACCGTTTGTTTGCTCACATGTTCCACATCACTAATTATTTTCCAGACCTGAAGCAACTGGTGCCGCCCAGAGATCCTCCCAGCAGCCGTCTGACTGTTGCCTAATATTTCATAATCGCCGTCGCTGTCAGTGACACTAATTTCAGGCAGTTACTCTCATAATGAACATTTCTTCACACCAAACATCATTACAACCGTAATCGGGGATGTTAATAGGGGACAAAGAAGAGTTTTTTTTTTATCAGATCAGCGTTAATTCGCCGAAGGCGCGAGTAAGACCAATTAAATCAAAATAATTAGACTCAAACGCCTGATTATTTGGTGCGAAAATCCGCCCTAATGAAACAGAACCCGGTAAGACTACAGCACCGCTCCCCGGAGGGCGAAATGACAAAAAGTCAGACGTGTTTATTGGCGTTGTGGTGTTTTCATTTAGACGTCTGGTGGGAAGAAAGTTGTTGGTTTTCACAGATATTGATCGAACTTCGTGGGATCACAACACAGCTGCTAAACCGGGAGGTGCTGCTGCTGCTGCTGCTGCAGAATAAAGGAAACGTGTGACGGCGTTACAGCAGTTTAACGGCTCGAACTGTGAAAACTCCACTCAGGAAACAGTCATTTTAGACCAGAGCTGCAGTTATTAATCATTTAATTGATCAGTTTTCGGATATTTAAGTAGCTGCTAATTATTTTGACGGCTGATTCATCTGTTTGAGGAACTTTTTAAGAAAAAAACTGAAGTTTGAGCCTCTTAAATGTGAATATTTTCTCTTTTGTTGGTATTAAAGTTTCATGCATCGCAACAATCACTGTGTGTTTGTGTTGAAACCCAGTCACAGCATCAAACCCAGTTTTTCTAAATGTGATGTTGTGTGGTTTAGTCTCTGCTCGCAGACTCTGTTAATGGCTTTTGACTGAATAAACTCCACTCAGAAAACACTTTTTCTAGACTGGAGCTGCAACGATTAGTCACTTAATTGATTATTTGTCATCTACTAGATTAACAGCCAACTATTTGGACAATTGATTTATCCGTGAAAGCCAATTTTGTTTTAGGACAAACCTCTCAGAAATATGTGATTTCAGCGTCTAAAACCTGAATATTTTCTGGTTTCTTTCCTCCACGGTGGCAGTAAAATATCTGAATATCTTTGGGTTGAGGCGTCTTCGCTGCACGTAAAGCGAGGCGGTGAAAGGTTGACCGCGGCTCTTCAAGTTAACATGCAAATGCATTAGAGCGATTAAACGCAACAATAAGTGTCAGCTGTGCGTTTGGACCGACAATAAGAAGCACAGCGTCCAACCCTGCGTGATGGAAGGAGAAAAGAGGAGCTTTATTTAAATATAAATTAACCTTTTGTTGAGGGGAAAGTGGTGCAAACCCTCACAAACAGCAGAACGACGGTACAAACTGGCGGCGCTGCTTACACGACACGCTCTCCCGGTTGCATCACTTTATCCGACGCAGCCTTTGCTACGCAGCGAGGTTCACAAACCGATCGCATTTTCACAGACGTCACGTGACCGGCTGATAAAAAGCATCTGGAGGCGAGCGGCGGAGGTTCTCCGGCTTTTATGTTGCACTGCGTCATAAGGTGGAGGTGATCACAAGCTGCAGCTGTTCTGGAAGCTGAATTAGATTTGGAGCGTTTCGTTGCTGCTGGAACAACGAGGTCCAGAATCCCAGTAACGGCGCCGGCAGCAGCCAAACAGCACGACGACTGGGTAAAAACAAGGCATCGATGGAAAAGGAGCGTTTGTTTAAAAATGCGTCACAAATCTCAAAGATGTTAAATTCATTTGTTTCATCTCGTCCGTGTGTGCAGGAAGCCAACAGGAAGTCGGCCATCTTGGCCGGTGTGAGCCTCGGGGTGCGTTCCAATATATAAGGAGCCAGGAATCAGATTTAGTGCATCCTTATGGATAGCATGTCAAATGCAAAATACCACCACGTCCAGGCAGCTTCAGAACGTACTGGAGGGAAAACGGGAAAAAAAAAAGAGATTTGGAACACAGGATTCGTTTCTCTCGATGAGAAAGATGCAAACGGACGTAAATTGCAGGTGTTGCAGAAACGAGCAACTCTGACTGAACATCTCGTCAGTTTCTAAATAAAGTTAATAGACTTCATGTAAACCTGTTTCAACTGTCGACCGTTCAGTCAAGAGAACTCAGCATTTGACAGTAAAAAGTATCATAACCTCCAGAAAATGTCACTACAGCAGCGCACACATACGTCTTTTAGTAGATGTTTGCCTTTTGTGCTTTAAAAAGATCAATGTGCTGCAGAGTTTATATGTTTATTACAACCTAACTCGGGTTATTAACGCATTTAATGATGTAATGTTTCATAATTTGAGGTGTGTTGTGTTCAATTTGTACATCTTGAGTCAATCTAGGTCACATTTGTTGACTGTTTTACTGTATTTCAGGTTACCCTCTTTTGCTGTTTTATGTAAATATACTGGTTTTGTCATTGCGTGCAGATATTTCGTCCAGATTAATCTCTGTGTTGGAACTAGTTTGTATTTAATTAAGTTGTGCACAAAGTTTGCTTTTCAAACACTTATTTTAGGCAAAACCTGCGACGATTAATCCTTTAAATGATTTGTTGTCAGCGATTAAATTAACTATTTTGACAACGAATTAATCAGTTTAAGTAATTTTTAAGACGGAAAAAGTCTAAATTCTCTTTATTTCTGGTTTTCTTTCCTCCTCTGTGACAGTAAACTGAACACGTTTTTGGGTTGTGGACAAAACAAACATTTGAAAACGTCCTCCTGGCCTTTTAGGAAACGCAGGTGGACAGCTGCAGCCCTGTTTCAGACATATGTTGAGTTTAAACTCGGTAACGTGAGATGCAGCTGACTCCTGGTCACTTCAGGATTTTATATATATATATATATATAAGTGCGCTGCTGGTTCAAAATTTGCAAACTTCCCCAGTAAATGCCCAGTAAATTTGAACTTTTGTTATCTTATAAAAACTGTCTGTAAAGTAGGAAGCTGTAATGTCTAAAGAGACCACATTCTGCACATTTACAGGTTTGTAATTATATTTTTTGGGGTCTACAAGAATAAGTTTACACATTATTTTCCTGAAGCGCTCCATTTTAGCTCCTGTCTCTTTAAGGAAACTGAAAAGTCTGTCCTGATTGGTCAGTTGGCTCGATCAAAGTTAGCTATTGTAGCATCCTCACGTCTAAGCATCACGTTGAGCAAGGAAATAATGTTGAGGCAGCGGCTCGTTCTTAGTTTGAGGCTTTTGAAAATGTGTCGAACGCTGACGTTGACAGAAGGACTTCAAACGAGGAGCTTCAGGTGAGTTAGAAGCAGAGTTTCTATTCAAATTATGTTCCTGAACAACTAAACTGCAATCTCAATTTTGTAACCTGTCACCTGTGACTTTGCAAGAAAAAGGCAACGAGCACAAACCAGAAACTGGACTTTATCCAGAAGACGACCATTTGCGTTGCATCGAGAACATCGAGTTTCGATTTCCGTTCGCTTCCAGGTGTTCACTCGCTTTCTGACAGTTAGATTTGGGAAAACGTCCCGTTTTATGAAACACTTTTGCGTGTTAGTAGCTCGGCTCAGTTTAGGCGCCAAATTTAGGCCCACAACAATTTCCCTGAGGTTTCCACAAATGGGATCAATAAAGTTCTATTCAAAATATCACACGACCCTTTTTAGCATATGTTGGAAGTTTCTCCTCCATTTTCAAGGTTACCATGGCGACACCCGATCTAACACATGATTGGTTGGCTGCAAAGAAGCGACAATGAAGCAATAAAATAAATGCTAAAGATGCATCACGTGATCCGGCAAAAATATCTTTGCCTCAAAACACAACTGATGACACAGTGCAGATGTGCAGGAATTTTGTGGAGTCGTAGGAGAAAACAGCTCTCCTCCACGTGGACTTTGTCAGTTTGCAAACCTTTAACATGCATAAAAATAAAAATAAACACCCCTGATGGAACAGGAGAGACCAGAAAAGCAGCGTCTGGGCTCTTTGCTAAACACCCGACACGCCAAACCGTCATTTATTGCCGCATCGATATGAGTCAGAGCTGTTTCCAGCGCGGCATAAGAAATCAGGACTTGACTTCTTGCCTGCGCGTGTTGTCGTGATTAACATCAGCTCATCCCGAAGCTTTTCCAGCTCAGTAACTCAGAAACACACGACTTCCACAAAACGCGGGGGGCGGTGGGGTGGGGATGGGGGGAAGCAACTGCTGCATGGGCTTGTTTTGCAAACAGAACAAGCGTCGGATCCGTCAAATTCCCGCCGTGATAGGAGGGAAATACAACCTGACTTTGTTGTTGGCATTAATTTACCCACGTCTGAATACCTGCAAATGAGCTCAGGGCTTGTCATATTTGATCAATTTCCCTCCGCGGAGGTGCGATCCTCCGGAGGCCAGATGAGAGAGGCTGAACAACTTTGAAGAAGAATTGTTTCGCTGAGTTGATTTATTGTCAACAACGAACGGCTCGCCTTCATTTCTCTGCCGTCCGCACGCGAAGGCTCCCTTTGAAAATTATGCAGGCGCTGACTGATCAGCTTTCATTGTTTAAGGTCAGGATGTTCATTAAAATTGACAGACTGTCTGGGCGATACTTTGAGGTGTTGCCACTGCCTTGACCTTTATAAAAAGGCGGCGCTGGATTTGCCATTTGGGACGTTTTCCCCGTGAAGTGATAAACATTCTCTTTGACTGCTCCTCTTCAAACCCGATCAGAGCTGTGATCTCAATTAGCCGCGAAAAAAGAGAGACGGAGCCCGGACCGGGGCTGACACGAGGCAGCTGGGTTCCTCACGCCGCCGCCACCACGGTGGAGCCACTTTATGAAGCTCCATCATTTCTCAGGTTTATTCTTATACGTTTGTCCAGCACTGTTTCTGACCTCTAACTTGTTCCCGCAGCTTTGAGAAAAAGCGGATAAATTATATATCAAAATGTGCGGCTTGATCAGAAACTGCTGTGACTTTTGGTCGCGATTCGTTGTCCGTTTTTTTTTTTTTCGGGAAAAATTTGTGAAAGAATTTGTGAAACGTCCCCATTGAAATGAATGGGAAGTCGGCCGGACATCTGCAAAAACAGCTGTAGCTCTGGAAGATTTTACAGTAAAAGCTTAATTTAAAGTTTAAACGGCTCACCGCGCTTTGAATGCAATTCATCTAAATCCGTGTTTTGATATCTTTTACAGTTTTTAAGCAGTCGCAGTTTAAGTTTTACGATTTTTTTTTTTTTAATTCTGATTTTTCATTTCTATTTAGCCAAATAAACACCAAACATTGTCTACTGTGCATAAACAATTTATACATAAAAATGCTGATATTTTTGTCCTCTTCCATCCAGCGTGACTCTCATCGCTGTAGAATTTATAGTTTTTTCATAAATCACCTCAGAGCTCAGACCAAACTCTCATTGACTCCCATTATATCTGACCTCCAAAACCAGAAATGCTGAGTCTTTCCAACCTGCCACCAAATCTGTTTAAAACACAGTACGGACGTGAAAATACATCAGAACGTTCAGAACAAGATTGCCCTTCGCACGGTGAAAGAATTTTTTCAATACGACTTATAGTTTTTGAGCTGTGGCCGTTTGTTCGAGGGTCTAATCCTCAGTCTGAATGTCTGCTCTGCTGACTGTGAGCAGCCGGTGACTCGCAGCTGATTGGCTGATTGATGGACTTTCAAAGTAAAAGCTCAAAAATGTCACTGATCAACAAAACAAACTAAAAAGAAAAAAGGTATTTATTATTATAGTAGGACACATTAACGTCTTTTAAATAACTTCTTAAACCCACTTTTATAGACTGATGTAAAGTTTAGTTCTTTGGTGTGGCGTCGTCTTCGATACTTTAATTCTTTAATCTTTGCTTTTTAAAGTTTTAATCCTATTCTTCCATTTTTGTCACCGGCCTAGTTCCTTTGTTTAATATGCATCCTAATCTGGCTAATTATTCATTTATCTTATCATTTCTTCTATTAGACGGCTCTGCCTTGTGTCCTTATGTCTTGCTTGGTTGTCTCTCTGTGTTGCCTCGTGACCGCTGTCCTTAAATGTGCCACATAAATAAAATTACTATCAGCTGCATTGGCACACTTCAGCTTTCTGCAGGAATCCTTCAGTCTTTCTATCTTATCTCTTTTTTTGGCATTTGCCTTTCGACTCGCGCCGATCTCAAACGTTCTCCGTGTTACTGTAACGGCCGCCTCCCTGCAGACGTGTCCGGGCCGGCGGACAGCTGCTCCCCTCGCTGTGGGTTTGTTGGTTGAGCGACGGAGCCGGGAGTTCTGCCAGAGACGCTGATCTCCAGCCACGCCGTGGATGACTTACTTCACCTGAACGCGTCTCTCCCCACAGAGTTCAGCTGTCACGGCGCATTTAACTGACGACGGCGCTTTGGGTTCACGCGAGTCCGGTCGCCGCCTGGTTTATGTGCGGAAATTTGCTGAGTAGCCGACGATGACGCCCGGACACGCTGTCGGCGCTGATGCTTTGCTGCAGGTTGTTCTGCTGCTTCTAGATCATCCTGCTATTAACTGAAACTCTTCCTCAAACATGCAACGTTTGATTTTAAGGTAAAAATTTTAGAGGCAGCAGTTCAGGATCTCCCAAGAAGTCCCATTTAAGAAAAAATACAGTAAACGACGCGCAAAAGAACGTGCAACTAATGCGCAAATCATGAAATAAGGTGCAAAATCTCTGCTATTTACAACAAAAACTCTAAGTACAGCGTAAAAACAGAATCCTCTTGAAGGCATCGGTCAAACTCAAGGCCTGCAGGTCGAATCTGGCAGGTGAGAGCTTGCAAATATGATTTCCTTCTCACAGAAATCTAAGTTGATTTGCAGAAATGCAGTGACCAAAAACCACATTTCCCACGATGCATCTTGATTTTGCTACCTGCATACCGAGTCTCAATATCAGCCATTTCCTGCAGCGATATTAGTCCTGAAACGTCCCCAAAAAGAGTCAAATGGACTTAAGCCACATCTAAGGCTTGAAGTTGTATTTTATTTATTTATTTTTTTAACAACTATAGATGGTGTTTCTTGCAAATCTCAGAACATGTTTCTAAAAAGCTCTCTCTTGGTTTTGCTTCAAACATAACTTACGTCAGCACTTCGACGCCAAACGTGCAGCTAAATACGTTAGCTACCACAAAAAGTCAAACAAAACAAAAGTCCAAGAATTACACGGCGGCCTGCATTCTCAATCCTCCCTAGACTTGTACCGTCAGATCTAGTTGTTAATGATGCTGTTCCTAAAACAGATTAGAAAAAAAATTAATGGAAATTACAAAATTTAACAAAAAAAAAAATCAACAAATTCAATCAATTTCACAACAAAAGTTTTAACTCTCGCTTCATACTTTTTTGTAAATAGTTACTAGACATAGTTGCTAGACAGGAGAGGAAAACGCCTTTTGTGAATAAGTTCTGACGTAGAAAACATTTAACTCATGACTGTTTCGTCTTGAAACCACTGATACCAGCCGACATAAAAGAATAATTAAGACTTCCCCACATGGACTAAATAATAAAAGAATTCTCTTTTTCTCTTGTAGACGGACGTGCTCAGGTTCTCTTAATAATTTCGAACAGTTAGTCAACAACCTGGTTTGGTTCTAGTCGTGCGTAACGCAGCCTCGTCTATTCTCCCCAAAGTGCTTCACAAAAACTGCCTGATTCGCTTTTTTGCTGCTGCAGCTTCGCTCCAACGTCTTCCCAACGTGCTGCAAAGTTTTGCAGTTTAAAAACATCACATTTATGCATTTTTGTGGGGGGAAAAAAAACAAAAAAACATCCAGGAATGTAATCAGCAAACAGCTCCACAGCAGCGAGGCCTAAATCAGACTCTATGAATCAGAGGAACGTGTGAGAATTTATAAATAAGAAAAGTTTCTACGTCTCCACCAGCAGGTCGTACTGACATCTCAATGTTTCTTACAAAATTTTAAATTAAAGGGATTCCAACGACTTGAGGGTGTAAATTAGAGAGTAGATGACAGCCTTTACAACAACGAGTCAGCACACTCCAGATGACAAATGAACCATTAAAACAGGAGCCTGCATTGAAAAAAAAAACTAAAATCTGCTTTTTATCTTGTTAACATGTTCATACAACGTTTGTTTTTTTATTCTAGAAGACATATCATGAGTGAAATAAGCACTCAACACCATGTCTGAGCGTTTCAGGCGTGTCTCAAAAACTCAGATTCCAACTTCCTGGATTTATGACATAACAAACCTAAAGAACCAATCAGCTTGCAGGGTGAAGCTTTCTGCATCATCGTTCTCCTTCAGAATCAGATCTGTACAATGGATTAACCTCCTGTACTACAAGTTGCCATCGCAGCTGTGGGTGAGCTGGTGTGCTCCAGCTGCAGCGAGTTGGATAAAGGAGCTTCATAGATCTGAAGCAACCATGTCAACGTGCATTCCAGAAAATTTACTAATTAAATGATCCTGAAGAAACGCTCTCTCATCGTGCCTGTACTACTGTGTATGTACAGCAAAATCCTAAACTTGATTTGGTTGATTTTGCTTTGAGTTTGAGCCTATAGTTAAAATCTTTACTGCAAAAACAAACCCCATCCTGGTTGATCTCCAGCGGCTCCTCATTGACGCATCGTTCATTGTGAGTTTCCGCCCAACAGAAGTTTGTTCCGGCTCCGTTTGGTTGGCATCACGGTGGGTTTCACCTCTCCTGCCACATCATGTTCAGTCTGCGCCATCTGCGGAGGTTATAACCGGGCGTATGTCGAGGGCTGCTTATGCAACGGGGACCACAGGGACCCTCAAAGTGAACAGATTTCAACTTTTCCCACAAATAATTCTTTTTTTTCCCCTCCCCGAAAAAAAAAAAAAAACTTTCTGTAGTTGTATAATGAGATAAACAGAAGAAAAAGATAACAGGAGTTTTTCTTATTCCTGTCATGTGTGCAGCGGGTTTAGAAATGCAGGCAGTAGATTTTTATCACAATCATTTAATAATTTAGGGAACATATCCGGAGTATTTTGCGATATAGAGTCTGCAGATAAAGCGTCTGCACTCGGTCTGACTGCAGGATATCAAGGGACTGCGTTTTCTTTGCATTTATTCAAAACAGCGCTCTTTTTTTTTTTTTTTTGCCTCGGGATCCAAATTACACAGTAGCTGTCTAAATGTCAGAAATGGCTAGCAGTCACTCTGGCACCACTTATCATTGTCAAGCCACCACTTCAAGCTGGGCACAGTGAGCAAACTTAAGAAGTGTAAATGTTTTGCGCTTTAAAGGACTGTCATCTCGGAAATCTCAAAGAAAAAATAGAGAGGAGAAGAAGAAGAGGACAGATGGAATATGGCTGGTCTCTCTGTATTCAAATGGAGCTGCGGCGGTTTGAAGTCGTGTGGAACTGCATCGCTGGCGAGAGACGACGGTCAAAAAGCAAATTTGATCGGAATCAAAGGGCTGAACGTCCTTCAGTTTCAAACAAACACGTCGCTCTATTGCTCTAGTTTTGTACAAAAAAGAAGTAAACGCTGTACTTTTCTGACTCCTAGTTTCCTAAAATAACCACTCGCGTCCTCAGTGAGATCTACACTTCCCAGTGGTTGCTTATGTATTTACATAAAGATTAATACTGATTGGATGCTACAACGTGGCTCCAGACTGAAATGTCAAGCTGCTGATATATAGAATCAGTTTGTAATACATCACCATCCAGGTTGTAATTTGGGAAATGTGTATTTTTCTGTTGCTTAAAATTTGAAAAATAAAAAAGCATTTTGTCCATAAACCTCCAACATAAAAGGGAGGCCTGTAAAACTAACAAGTTTCTTATCTGTGAAACTTCTCCAGCACTGACCAAGCACGGTTTAGAACGGTCTGACCATAGATATATATAATAAAGGCTGGATGTCTTAAGGCAGAGTCTGGATCACCAGCGGCCATCTTGCCACAGGGCAGCTCTCTGGTGGAACCTTTGGTACGTGAAGGAAGGTGAGTGATCTGCACGAACGTAAATTCTCTTATCTCGCGGTTTGCTTTCTTACAAATGTTATTAACGTGGCTACAATTCAAATTACAAAAACACAAATAAAATACAAAATAATTATAAGTAAAATACGGGCCGTGAGAGTGGCAGCCAGTTGCAGCGGCTCCCACCTACTTTCTATAAACCTCTGATGTTTATAACAAACCAAACCGTTTGAAAATCGGTAGAAAATAGAGCAAGTTATGGTACATACACCACTACAACACAATGTGATGGGTGAGCGAGCGGACCGTACCAAGATGGCCGCCAGCATGGCCGTGCGATTCCATTGGCCGACAGTGCAGACGAGACATCCAGCCTCTATTGTACATATCTATGCTCAGGCTTGTTTGTATTTTTTTCAACCAATCACAACCATCTTGGGCGGAGCTAAGCCCGGGATGCAGCAACGGTGCCCCTGAACTGTGAACTATTTTAGAGTGCATGCAGGGAGGCGAACACATTTGTAAAACCAAAATTAACACAAACAAAAGGGTCATTTGCTTATTTTAAGGACTAATCAGTAAAATAGTTTATAAAGTTGGATTAAGAAAAATAAAATAGAATGGCGAATTCGATCTGAAACTTATTCGGTTTCAACTGTACTTTTCCTTTAAAAAAGCAAAATGCTGTACTTTTCTGACTCCTAGTTTCCTCAGTTAACCTCTAGGGTCCTCTATGAAATTTACCTTTTCCAATGACTACATATTTAAAGGACTAATCTGTAAATTAACGGCAGCTCTTCTTACATTCACTTTTCATTTGGAGAAACTAGACTTACCCTTGTAGGGAACTCGTGCACAACACTTTAGCACGTAGAGAAATCCAGAACTTTACAGTCTTTCCCTGCAGAGTTACGGTTTCTAAATGGAAAATGTCTGTTGGGTTTACGGAGGGGTCAGTTACCTGAGAGGACCCTTTACTCTAACATACACTGTTTCCCTGTGAGCAGGACTAATCTTCCCTGGAGGGGCTCCGTCATGTGCGTGGCATCGTCCTAAATGTCAAACAAAGGAATAAATGAAAGCGTGTTGCACAACCCGGGTTTGAAATCGGCCTACATGTAGCTCCAACTCATCGGGGACGTGTTGCCCATCCGGCCGCTGTGTGTATTTACTCTTTTACAAGCTGTTGTGTGGCGAGTTATTTGGCTCCCAGTAGAGGCGAAGAGTGCATCAGATAACGCAGCAGAACAAGAGGCCGGCCGGCCGGCGGCTTCCTGCACCTGAGCGTCCTGAGCGACCGAGCGCGACGCCGCAACAAGGCGGGAAAAGACGCCGCCGACGCTTCAAAGTCGTAGAGCGTTGGTCGGGTTGTTGTCAGGTCGGTTTCCCGTCACTGGAAGTTCTATTAAACCATCAAACAGCTGAAGCGTTAAGCCAATCACAGGGTCAGCGTGCGGGGCTAATTCTGCCCCGCGGCACATCCCAGCATTCAAAGACCTCGGCTGGTAAATATTTTATGAGCCAAATCTCCGGTGGACTCACCTCCACAGCGTGCTCTCGGTAACGCTGCCGATGTGGAAGTCGTAGAGCTTCGTCAGGATCAGGATCACCTGCAAAGAGAAGGAGTTTCACCGTTACAAGGCGAATTCTGCAGCAACACCACGACTTAACATTTTCTCCCAAGTGAAGGAGTGATGGAGGATCTGCAGATTGTTTAGTTTTGGGTCAACAACGTGGCAGGAAATGGTAAAAAATGTCGATCACAACCCCGAGACTTTCTGTTTACGGTCACAGAGGAGAAAATAAACCAGGAAATATTCACATTCAAGATGCTGCAAACAGAGAATGTAGAAAATCTGTCAAAAGAACATCACTGAGTCTAAATACCTCAGTTTAACATTTACCCAGAGTGAAGGAGTTCAGCTATCTTATATTCTTGTTCTTGAATGACGAGGGAGCACGAGATCAACAGATGTGCAAGGGGCGAAAGCAGCTATTATTTTCATTCATTTATGATTTTCTGCAACAATCAATTCGGTATTTGGTCTCTAAAGTGTCGGAAAATGGTGAAAAACGTCGACCAATCGTCCTGTTTTGTTCACAACCCAAAGAAGAAGACAGAAACTGGAAAATATCCACATTTAAGAAGCTGCAATCAGAGAATTTTAACTTTTAGAGGCTTAATCGATCATCAAAATCAGCCAAAATCAGCCAAAAGCACATCACACCTCAATACCACAATGAAGCAGTTACGTCTCTTGAATTCTGGTTCTCGAGTGACGGAGCAACAAAACATTAAGACAAACAAAAGGGCTTCAGCTGACCGATATTTTCATTTGCTTTTAATTTTATTTTCCTCCATTACTCATTCAGGTGTTTGGTCCAAAAAAAATATCCATCAGATGTCTTGTTTAGTTAATAACCCAAAGATAACCGATTTCCTGTCACAGAGGAGGAAAGAAACCGGAAAATATTCACAGTTAAGAAGCTGCAATCGGAGAATTTGGACGTTTAGATGATTAATTATCAAAGCGGGATGTAACGTCAGAACTACTGTATGTTGGAGACGAACAGGAAGTTTGCTGAGATTTCAAATCCAGATTAGTCTTTAGAGAAACGACTAAAAAGGTCGACTTCGTGACTTCTTCAAGCACGAGGGATGAAGAAATGATCGTATCACTTTGGTATCGTTGCAAAGCTTCGGTTCTCTTGTGATGTGATGTTGACGCATCATTGCAGACATATGTTCGTACCTCTGAGTAATTTTGGACACAAAGTGCATCCGGCAAACTTTAAGGGTTGAAACGATCATCGACATTTTGGAAAAACTACAAACATCTGGCAGAGCTTCGTCCAAATGTAAAGAAAACGTGCACGCTAGCATCTCCTGTATTTAGTAGCTGAGTGGTTCACATTTCCAGAACATCTCTGCTGTCTCCATCTAATAAAAAACAACTTCAATTTCTGTCTAAACTACTCTGCAGGCCGGACCCAAAGATCTCAGGTTGCCAGGAAACCAGCCCTCTCCCCAAAATGTCAGACTTTTGCTTTAAAGACGGGCTCAGAGTGGAAGCATCTGATCAGAACGCCTCCCTGTGAAGATGTTCCTCTGAAGCCCAGCTGGGAGGAGACCCCGAGGCAGAACCTGCTCACCACAGCGATTATATATATGTCTGTCTGGCCGGAGAACGCCTCGGGATCCCGGAGGAACGGCGGGAGACCGAGGCCGCCTTGTTTAACCTGCTGGTCTTTCCTATAAATTGTAATCCGACACGACGGCCTCAGACATCGGTGGAAGTTGCACGAAGAAAAAAGAAGCACCTCAGAGGAGCAAAGTCGACTCGTCCTGCAGTTCTTTGTTTCCTCAGAAATGTATTTGCATTTAGGGAGAGTTGAATTCTCTCCAGATGCAGTTTCTGGTCTGTGAGCGACAGATTAGCGCGTTGGGAGGAGCTGCTCTGAATACTCAGCAGCGTATCCGAGCGTTGGGACTTCCTGACTCGGTTCTGGTCCCAACGCAGCGACACCTGACCGACGCCACGCTCGCGGCTCCGGCCTCCGCTCTCTGGTTGAGATAATCAGCGCTTTGATGAGCTCAGAGCGAATCAGAAGACGTGAAGGCCGAGCGAGGCCGGGTCGGCTGTGATGTGGAGTCCAGAGAGGAGGATCAGAACAGATGCAGGTTCAGTGACGCTGCTGCAGGGTTTCAGTCTAAATATTCATATAAGTTAGCTTGAGTTCAGCTCTCAGCCTTAAAACGCACACAGTCTGTGTTTCCTGTCACTTCTGTGGTGTTTTAATCCTAATAAATATGTAAATCAGGTAGAATCACATCATAAATAACACTTCAGAGGCGACACTCTAATATTTAAACACGTTTTTGTCATTTTGTTGGAAAACCATTTTGGTGCGACGGCTGTTTTCTCAAACCGTCGTGTAAAAACTGTGAAAATCTGTAAAGTAATCATGTGTTTTGTGCATTTCAATACATCAAAACACTGTGATTTTATGGTCACGTCTTGTAAAAGAACTAATAACCAAATTTTCCAGTTTTTGTACAATCAACAGCTTTGACCATGTTTGTTGTTTTTGTTATTGTTGTTTTGCAGCGAGCATGTAAATTAATCCCCTCTTTTCTGATTTTACTACATATGATTTAATTTAGCCAAACAGAACCAACAAAATCTGTAAAATAACAATAATTTTTACAATAATATTATAATTGTACCAGTTTTAATCCTTCATTTGCATATTTTTCCACTAACTTAACGGCAAATACTGGCAAATTAATAATAATAACGTTTGTTGTTTAAGTTCTAAGTACACATACTTTATGTGCAGTTTGGGTTTCTGCAAGTTTACTAGATGTTATTTGTAATTTAACAAAACCGGGAAAATCCGCAAAAACTGAAAAAATAATTTTACATTTTTCAGTCTTTATTAAACATAATTTTTTTTTTAGTAGCAGCAAAAATCTGTAAAATAAAATGTTAAATAAATCAAAAACAGTGTTATTTTATGGTCCTGTGTTGTAAAAGAATGAATTACCACTTTTCTGTTTTTGACATTACAGTTTCAGGTTTTTTTGTTTTTCAAATTTACACTTAACATGAAAATTATTTCTTTTGTTCCATTAATTTGGTATTTAACAACCAGAAATCTGTAAAATTACAATAAATTGTTCAAAAATTTACAGTTAAAAGTGACATTTTTTTTTAACAGTTTGAATAAATAACTGATTGCGTTAATCAAGGAGAGTAAAACATCCATTATTGTAAACCGCTGCTTCCATCGTTGTGTGTTAACCGCTCACTGGGGAAGCTTCTTTTACATAATCAGCTTCTATTTTCATGCATCAGTCCGTGCTTCCTTCTTGTTATCTGCACTGTTTCTATCTGTTTTCCTTCCCTGACTAAATGGCTGCTGCTCCTCCTCATTAGCATCCACGTCTCTCGTTAGCGTTGCCCTCCCCGCGACGGGCCTCGGCTTGTTTAAAGCAACCTGACAGCCTCCACTTGAGTCACTTAGCTGGGAGGCGGCGCAGGAGGTGCGTCGCCGAGTCCTCTGACAGGAGTCAGAGCGAGACGAGGGAACCCAACCGGCGGCCCGGCGGTCGCGGCCCGCGGACGTCCGGGGCCTTTCCACCTCTGGCCGGGCCCCGCCGCCCCCACGGGGCCTCTGGACGGGCCGAGCCGAGTCTGGGCCGCTCGGATGCCACTTGTGGGAAGATGCGCCACGAGCCCGAAGGATGCTCAGACTGCGAGCAGACGGTTCAGACTGCAGTGCCAACGAGAGGGCAGCGCTGAATAAGACGGAAAGTGGATTGTTGCCATGTCACATAACCAAATGTGTGTGTGTGTGTGTGTGTGTG
>NW_007579904.1:0-649 GCF_000690725.1 Stegastes partitus
TCCAGTCGTCCAACATATGTACAACACAGACACGTGTGAAATGACATTTTCTCCTCATCATAACTTGAAATAATCAGCCTTAACCTCCTGAGAACCAAGGAAGAAAAGTGCAGTCTCCACTTTATCTCAGCATGAGAACTACGTTCCCCTCATCCCACCCAAACACATGAGATATCACTGGAAAGGCCAGGAGATCCTCTACTGAGCACTGAGTAGGGTGGCTTAAACGAGTCCGAAGATATAGGTCCAAAACTGATGTCACCATTAATGTAGCAGTAAATGATAATTATAACGTCACTTGTTCCCTTGTTCTCATTAGACAAACCCACTGATGCGTCAAAGCCACCAGAGGTTACTACTCTGTGGTTAGTGTTCAACAGTTACAGCTGTTGGCACAAACTCGTCTCCACTGAACAACTCACTAATTTAATGAAACACACTGATCCTATAACTAACGCAAATTAAATTGTCTAGTTGTCACACGTGTGATCATTCAGTATTTCAGCAGTATTCATTGATTTCTTTTTGGTCGTTTGTTCTTTCGTCCCGCAGGAATATTTCACAAAAAGATCCTCGAATACCAGGAGAAGAAGAAAAGGGACAAGACAAGGAAACACTAGCTGGCAGGTGTCTGGGTGTACTTAGGAAA
>NW_007579904.1:694-32513 GCF_000690725.1 Stegastes partitus
TGTGAAATGACATTTTCTCCTCATCATAACTTGAAATAATCAGCCTTAACCTCCTGAGAACCGAGGAAGAAAAGTGCAGTCTCCACTTTATCTCAGCATGAGAACTAAGTTCCCCTCATCCCACCCAAACACATGAGACATCATTGGAAAGGCCGGGAGATCCTCTACTGAGCACATCAGGACTGAGTAGGGTGGCTTAAACGAGTCCGAAGATATGGGTCGAAAACCAGTGAATAGGCTGAAGTCACCATTAGTGTAGTTAGTAGCAGTAAATGATAATTATAACATCACTTGTTCCCTTGTTCTCATTAGACAAACCCACGGATGCGTCAAAGCCACCAGAGGTTACTACTCTGTGGTTAGTGTTCAACAGTTACAGCTGTTAGCACAAACTCGCCTCCACCGAACAACTCACTAATCTAATGAAACACACTGATCCTGTTACGAACGCTAAGCTTTAGCAAATTAAATTGTCTAGTTGTCATAAATGTGATCATTCAGGATTTCAGCAGTTTTCATTGATTTCTTTTTGGTCGTTTGTTCTTTTGTCCCGCAGGAATATTTCACAAAAAGATCCTCGAATACCAGGAGAAGAAGAAAAGGGACAAGACAAGGAAACACTAGCTGGCAGGTGTCTGGGTGTACTTAGGAAAACGTGTGAATGTTACACTGTGTTTTTAATGTCCTGTGTCTGTTTGGTTTTAAATAATTATGTACCAATGTATGAATTACTGTACGGTCGTGTTGCTACTTATTCACGGTGTGAAACACTTGCAGAAATTAAAGACTTTCAGTTCCCTGTGCGGGGGACCACAGTCTGAGCAGGAAAATCATTTCAAATAAAGACTAGTTTTTTAAGTTCATCTGCTTACAGTCTCGGCTTCTTTTTTTGGCCAAGTGAGTGGAAGGTTTTTGTGTTCGGATGTTGTTTTTATTGTTTGTTTTTTCATTTTTTTCTTTAAATGTAAATGATAAATGTGCTTTCTTTCCATATACAAAAAGGCAGGGGATGCAGCAGAGTAGTCACCTCCATTTCTCTTCCAAAATAAATGACATAAATGTGTTTGACTTCTCTTTTTGTGAATGTAGTCTAACTGCCACATTCCCTGCTGATACCATACAAATGAAAGGATGGAGTATATACATAGATTAACCTCCTGAAGGACCTCAGACATTAAATACATGTGACAGTTTAATTTTTACCCAGACACTCAGAAACCAACCAGTGCTCCAAAGCTAAAGTTATGAGTGGATGAATCTGTTGGCTGTTGATCAAAAGAAAGAAAGAAACTGATTAATCGCTTGAGGAACTCTTTAATCAACAATGCCGAAGCTTTACTGGTATCAGCTTGAGCCTAGTTTCCAAGTTTTCTACGATGATGAGCATCTTTTTTGCAGTTTTCTGACAGTTTATATCTGTAAAGAAAAATAACTAAAACATATTGATAATTAACCCTCAGCGCATGCGAGGTTACAGTAGTTGGTTTGTGTGCCTGTTATTTACCAAATAACTTGGGAACGGTTAACTTTCAAGGCCTGGAACTGTAAGGGTAGACAGGAGAGCCCATAACTTACATCTGCGACTGGTGGATTTTGCTAAAATTGCTTTGTTCACAAGTTATGGAATGATTTGTACTTTATTAAACATCGCTGTTGGTTGTAGCATCACAGTTTGTGACTGAATAACACAACGTCAAGGTTAATTACTTGACATTAGAAAAAGTGAAACTATTGTGATGAAACAACTTTACAAAAACTAGCATGAGATTAACTCCAAGGTCTTCAAACTGTCTTCCTTTAGCTGAGCTTCAGCAGTGCAAATGTCGTGATTAATCAAATTATTTCAATTACTCTTTGGCCACTGCCCACTTTGCATCGTTGCGTACTTGCTTACGGCCCTTGGACAAACACCCAGCACTCTCAGACTCCAAACAAATGTGTCTAGTGACCGTTGCTGGAATGATACATGCACACAGGGTTGCTGTGTGTGGCAACGTGATGAAATACTGATGGAATGATGTGATGCACCTTCCTGCTAAAGGTTCACGCTGCTGCTCTGGTCTACATGTGACACTAAGATGTACCACGTCCATGTTTCTGATACCAATCTGGGCTGGGATGCCTGTAACTTATCGATAAAATCTTAAACCTTCCTTACTGCACGGGACTTCTGACAGCTGTCTCACTGCATTTTGGAGGCTTTCTGTGAGGCTGTTCCTTGACCAGATTTGGGCCTTTCACAACTGTATTACCGTGTTTCCCATTATCAGCCATCCTTGATTCAAACGACTGTCACTTAATCCGCTACAGAGCTTCATATGTCCGTTGGTATCATCTCACAGCTTCCAACATCGCCTCTGTTAGTGCTTCTTTCAAAAGGTGAGCAAGTCCTGCACTCTCCATGTGCTGTCCAATAGCTTCCAGGAAGCAGATGTGGTTTCATCGCATTAGAAAGACAACAACTTGGAGTTTGTCTCTGCTGAAGACCTGTTGATTCTCTGTAGCTTACAGGTGCTTCTGGCCTACACAATGTATCTATCAACTGATAAAACAATTTGGTTTTATGAGCATCTTTAATCAAAAATGACCCTATTACAAATGAAATAAGGCAAAACCAAAATTTCATGTGTTGGTGACCTTAATGTCCTTAAATTGACCTTCACATTTGAATTTGGCAATGACATCCACCCTCATCGTTTTTATCTTCCACCAATTCAAAGGTCCTGCCTGGATGCCTGCTACTAACATGCAATGTCATAAAAGAACAATAAAAATCTAAAGGACTTCTTTATCTTTGGCTGGTCCATTAACAAGGACCTGCACTGATAGGAACGCACTTCTATGGCCTTGTATTAGACCCTCTTTGTCTAGATGGCGCCAACTACCGCAATGGATGATCACTAAAGTGCCCGACTTACAGTTTTAAAGGAAGATTTCACTTAAAATATACTTTAAAATGTTTTTTCAATGACTATTCCACAGAGAGTACAACTTCATGTCCAAGTACCTCTAATATTAAAGGTTTATTCCACCCAAACAGTGCTTTTTCCCTCACAAGTTAAGGCTTGAAAGGTTTATTCAACCCAAAGTACTACTTATTACAATAATGATGATAACTTGGTTACTAAGACTTGCATTTGGACGGATTGTGTAATTAGTATACTTATGTCATTATTATGTAAAATAATAATAATAATAATATAATCATATGTTGTGGCCTCCGCGGTCTCTGGATCTCAACCAGGACGATTTGAAAGGTTGGAAAGAGATGAAACACAAGGACAACTTTGGAGGCAGACATATGTTTGTATTTAAATCAGTAATAAGTCAATAAAAGCAAATCGTTGATTTTTACAGCAGTTTTCATTAAAGCACAACCGTTTGCAGTGTTTGATGACGAGTTCAGACAGTTTGTTTCTCAGCTGCTCAGATGATGACATGAGAACTGTTTATAAACAACAAAACAATTCACAATCATTACTAATATTGTGACAATTGTTCATCATGGTGAGAAATGCTTCTACTTCCTCTGGGATGCAACAGGTCCTAGAAGTGGAGTCCTAGAAGTGGAGTCCCAGAAGTGGAGTCCTAGAAGTGGGGTCCTGAGAGTGCAGCCTCCAGCTCTGCAGACATATCCTGTTCATTATTTGTGACAAGGTGCCTCCTGCTGGCCTTGAATTAAACTTTAATGTTGTCCCTCCAAAGACAGATATTTCTAACAAGATTCTGTATCCTGAACCTGCAGTACCAAATGGGAAAATGTCTTTCTTTTATCTCAAAAAAAAAAGAAAAAAAAAGAGGTACATAAACACAGGATATTACAGAGTTGTTTTCAGCTGCTCAGTTCTCTGCACGGATGCACCTTTAAATATTCCCAGAATTTGCAGTTGAGCAGCTTTTCCTCCGGGTTTGTTTTTGTCACGTGACCGGAAGTGTGCGTTGGAAGTTTAACGTTAGTCGGAAGTGTGTTTATTTACGAAGCAGCTCAGCAAACCTGTGAGGTCCTGAAATTCGTCCCGTTGTCCTGCGAAAATCGGCTGTGTACTCCGCGAACACGAACGCCGCAAGTGTTCGCCTGCTTTTAGTCCGGTTTTACCGCCAGCGGTCCCTGTTTGGTTGTGAACTCTTAGCCGTCGTATGCTAGTTTGTAGCTAGGAGGCTAGCTAACAGGGCTGACAACCTTGCCCTGTCCGTCACTGGAGCCACGCTGAGTTATGAGCTGTCTGTGGATGGTTGACGCTGTTCAATAAGTCTGTTGTCATTCTGGCATTGTCCTCCTTTAGCTAATGCTGCTAGTTAGCTAGCATCGGGACGTGTATTGGCGGCCCACGGTGTGCACTCGATGGCCGGTGACAGCCTCTGTAGTCCTTGAGGTGTTTTGACAGGACATGGGCATCTAGTGACAGACTGGCATCGACATGGACTAAAAGCTGAGCTGGTAAGACACCTGTCGTCTTCAGCATTCACTCATTAACACGGCTGTTGGTGTATTATCACATTGAATCCACTCTAGCTCATGTTGTTGTGCTACTTTGCTAGCAGCTAAGTTTGTTTTTGCTAGTCAGGTGTCTTCAAGTTTCTGAGTGTGCCAGCGTCGGATAAGTGAAGGCGGCCTTTTCTAAGCCACCGACTCTGTCACTCCTTCAGCTGTCATTGGACACGTTCAGCCTGCAACCAGACGGAACATTAGCTGTCATTACCTTCCACTGTAAAAATAAGTGTGGATTTATTTACCATTATAACCTGAGACTTTGAAGCCCTCAGTTTTCTATTAATGTTCCCAGTGCCAGTCTTATATGCAATGAGCAGAGTAAACTTCAATTAAAAAATTCAATTAATCAACAGACAAACAGTCTTTGAGTTATGTATTAAAAGTACTTCCAAGGCAACTGATGACTTTCCAATACCAGACACCAGTCAGCGTTGATCAGCTGCTCCAGATTGATAAGCTGTGTTCTGTGTTCGGCAGATATTGAACGCCTCTGCCGTGAGGCCTACAATCAAGAAAGTTGTGCACAGTCACAATTGCCTCCCAGACCTCGGAGTAGCTGTCGTCCTCCTCGATCCGTCAGGATGTTGGAGGGCCTGGTTGCCTGGGTGCTGAACACATACCTGGGCAAATATGTCAGCAACCTGAACACAGACCAGCTCTCCATTGCCCTCCTAAAAGGTAATCACCTGTGTTTTTGTTTTTCATTTCAAATGATAGTTTATTACTTCACAAAACCATGTTGCGGTGTACTAGATGTTTGAATGTGGTTTCCTTTCCCACTCCCCCTCATCTGTGTGAACTTTGCACTGAATGTTGTTTCTGCTTTCATTTTTGTGTTGTTGGTTTAGAGATTTATTTATTTTCCCCCTTCAGACTAACTCACATAGTTCAACTGTTTGATGCTAGAATTCACACAACTGGTGCTTTGAAAGGATAGATGGCATCACCGTCACAAACAAACCATCCCCACCGTGAAGCATGGTGGCGGCAGCATCATCATGTGGGGATGCTTTTTGGAAAGTGAAAATAGAAGTTAAAATGCTTGCAGCAAAATACAGGAGGACAGCCTGATGCAGTCTGAAAGAGAACTGTGACTTAGGAGGACGTTGGTTTTCCAGCAAGTAAACCAACCCCAAGAATACAGCCAAAGCTACACAGAATGGTTTAAAGACAATGAGGTGATTGTTCTGGCTGATTTTACTCATGATCCCAGCACAACCTGACAGGGCTCGAGGAAAGGAAAACAATTGCAGCGTCCAGATGTGCACGGGGTTGATGCTGTATTTGCATTCAAAGGTGCTTCTACTAAATACTGGCTCGAAGAAGGTTTTATATTTTTACTTAATCGACATCACTTTGTAGAAATCGGTTTTCACATTGACGTGAGTGTGTGTGTTTTTGGTAAATTCTTGTCAAAAATGTCAAACAAATTCTAATATATATAATATATATGGTCAGTTATATTGACTGTGTTGAAAAGCAAAAAAAAAGGGAGACTTTCAATGGCGTCGTAGAGAACTGCTGTACGACTGGACAGTGCTATCTGTGCTATCTGCTACTGAAACTGGACTGACGAGCTTCTGTGTTTATAAGGCTGCAGTTTGTGCTGCATGATTGTTTTACACCCCACAACTGGTAACTAAGAGTGAGTTACTGAAGGAAATGTGTTAAGACACATACAGTGCGTATTTCTAAAGGTTCCCCAAACCATCACACCACCACCATGTTTCACTGATGGTGTCATGGTCTTCTTGTGGAATGCAGTACTAGCTTTACACCAGATGTAACAGGACCCATATCTTCCAAAAAGTTCCACCTTTGACTCGTCAATCCACAGGATGTTATCCAAAAAGACTTGGTACTCATCTAGATATTTGTTTGCCAGATGAGCCTTTAATCCTCCCATGGATCCATTTCTGCCCCATGTCTTCCTTACTGTAGAATCATGTACACTGACCTAACTGAGGCAAGTGAGGCCTACAGCTATTCTGATGATTGTCTGAGTTCTTTTGGATGAGATGTTGACGCGCTCTTGGGGAAATGTTGGTCGGCTGGCCTCCTGGGAAGGTTCACCACTGTTCTCTGGAGTCCCAGAGCCTCAGCAGTGGCTTTGTAACCCTCTCTGATAAATGTCAGTGACTTTGTTTGACATCTGCTCTTGAATCTCTTGGCATCATGTGCTGCTTTTTGACATCCTTTAGCTGCTTCACATTGTGCCAGACAGGTTCTATGTCGTGATGTTTAGTTCAACGAGCCTGGCAGGTATCGTATGTGGGTGTTGGCTGGTGAAACTGAAGCCAACTGCCAAATGAATAAGGTCAGGTAGACTGGCAGCTAAGGGGGCAATTACCTTTCCATACAGGGCAAAGTGGGGCTGGACAGCACTTTTCGTTTACATGTGACAAATTGAAGGTATCTGTCGGGGGGCAAATACTTTGTCACAGCAAACCAACGGTGGGGTCTCTTATGCCATCGTTCAAAGACAGTGTAACAGAGTTATTACCGATTACAATAGCTGAATTGAAGCCATCAACACCTTCTGAAGCAAACTCTGTGTTTGTCTGTTTCCTGTTATTCCTCAGGTGCAGTGGAGCTGGAGAACCTCCCTCTGAGGAAAGATGCCCTCCGAGAGTTTGACCTGCCGTTTGAAGTCAAAGCAGGTGAGACACGCTGACCGATGATCTCAGAGTTTATACAGAACTCACAAAAATCTACCGAAATGGAATAAGGAGCTGATTTTACTGGCAAATTTACTGCATGAGTTGAGCTGAGCTGTGTGACTGTGTGCTCAAAGTGATGTGATCTGAAGTCACATTAGCCCCACTTTTACAGGCAATAGTATTGAGTTACTACATTTATTGTGTCGTGCGTAAAGTTAATTGAGAAAAAACAGTTTGTTTAAAAAAGCAAAGCAAGAGAAGAGTTGTGCAACAAGTTTTATGTGGATGGACTAACCCTGTGCTTTAGCGGTTGATAAGGAAAACATCTAATTTCAGATTACATTGTTAAATATGAATGTCTTTAGCTGAAGGCCAGCTCATCTGAATCACAAATATCAGACAGATTGGCCACAAATGAAAGGACAAACCGACACGTACAATGTTCAAAGATTCTGCTCCAGCACAAGCCTCCATAACAGAGTCCCTGTCATGGTCTCTGAGCTCGCCGGAGGAATGAACACCATTCTTTAGATGTCAGAGCTAATGTCAGCTCAGTGATTCTCTTCTGCCCGAATCAGGATTTTCCTGTCTGGCTACATGTTCTCTGACGTGCTGCTGATGGAGGATCATTCTTCAGTTTATTTTTTTTCTTCCTTCCCACTGTCGCCACGAGCTCGCTCAAAGGGATGCTTAGTTTTTTGTGGGTTTCTGTGCAAACATTTTGTAGCGTCTTCACCTTACTCTATGAAGTGCATTGAGATATTGGGGTCGCTGTGGCTCAGGTGGTAGAGCGAGGGTCATGGTCGTTGTGTCCTTGGGCAAGACACTTCTCCCACCTTGCCTGGTGTGAATGCGTATGAATGGATTGTTCGAGGTGGTGGTCTGAGGGGCCGTAGGTGCAGAATGGCAGCCACGCCTCTGTCAGCCTGCCCCGGGGCGGCTGTGGCTACAGTCGTAGCTACCACCACCCGAATGAATGTGTGTGAAGCGTCTTTGAGTGCCTGGAATTGGCGCAATATAAATAACACTGAATTGAATTGAGGGCTGCAAGGTGGCTCAGTGGTTAGCACTGTTGCCTCGCAGCAAGAAGGTCGCTGGTTCGCGTCCCGGTGGGGGCACCAGGATCTTTCTGTGTGGAGTCTCCATGTTCTCCCCGTGCAGCGTGGGTTCTCTCCGGCTTCCTCCCACAGTCCAGAAACATGTTGAGGTTAATTGTCCGTAGGTGTGAATGTGAGTGTGCTTGGTTGTCTGTCTCTAAGTGTAGCCCTGTGATAGACTGGTGACCTGTCCAGGTGAACCTGCCTTCACCCTGAGTCAGCTGGGATAGACTCCAGCCCCCCATGACCCTGGTGAGGATTAAGCGGTGTATAGATAATGGATGGATGGATGAACTCCCTGCTGGCCATTAGAAAGAATGCAGCTTCACCTGGGCTTCAGCTTTCAGACCCAGAGACTGCATTCTTCTTTTACGAACAGAACACGGTTACTGGTTTTTCAGCTTCAGGCTGTATTTCCTGTACTGTCAGTGGGTGGCTGTGGCTCAGGTGGTAGAGCGGGTGTCCTCTAATAGCAAGGTTGGTGGTTCGATCCACCGCCCCTCCACAGTGGTCCTTGGGCAAGACACTAAACCTGAAGTTGCTCCCAATGGCAGGCAGCACCTTGCATGGCAGCTTTGTCACCATTGGTGTACGAATGTCTGTGTGAATAGGTGAATGAGAAAACATTTTAAAGCCACATTGTACCACTAAAGAAGAAAAGCGCTATAGAAGTGCAAACCATTTACCATTTACCATTTACCATTTACCATTTATCATACATAATGTTATCTTTCCTTAGGCTTCATTGGAAAGATCACCCTCCAGATCCCTTTCTACCGGCCTCACAGTGACCCGTGGGTCATCTCCATGTCCCAGCTCAACCTCATCATCGGTCCGGCTCAGCTGCAGGAATACGACAGAGAGAAGGAGAGAGAGGAGGAGAGAGAACGCAAGCAACGCCTCCTCAAGGTTCTCGAAGACAAATTCAAGGTAGGTTTTTTTGTCCCACTGCTGGTGAAGGTAAAAAAAAAAAGAAAATCATGTCATGAACATTACAGCCTCACAGGAACTTTAATTTACTCCAAAAGTATGGAGGTGATGTCCCTCAAACAGTATTCTCTGGTGTTCTTACAATTAGTTTTATTGCAACACAAACAGCGCTGGTATGACATTGATCGACATATAAGCACCGTCAGATCAAACTAAAAAAAAAAAAGCAAGCCAAATACTCATGAGATGAAGAGCTGTGTCTAAATAATGGAGTTGAATTGTGTAACTTTGCCAGATTCAAGATTCAAGACCTTTTATTTGTCAAAAACACAATTATACACAGTGTAACACGCAGTGAAAAGTACTGAGAATGAGCACCTGTTCCAGACCGAAACAATAATAATAATTAGACGAAGAAGAATAAAGAATGAAAATACACAATAAATAAATAAATACACACACACACACATATATATATATATATGTATAGAAATAAGCAAAATAAATAAATGAAAGTGTCAAATAGTGCAACAAAGGATAGTGAACAGACATCTTGTCCTAGTCTGTGTTTGTAGCCCATTTTCTGTATGTTATTGTGTCTAACTGTTGTATGTTTGCCTTTGTACTTTGTGCTTTTGTTGACAGTGTATATAAACAAATGTTTGCCCTCACATATAATACGTACGGTATAACTTTGGCTCCTTCAGAGTGAGTGTGAGCAGAGAGGAGAGTCGTACTGGTACTCCGTCACCGCCTCGGTCGTCACCAGGATCGTGGAGAACATCGAGGTGAGACATCATTAGGTTCTACAGATGGACTACACCGTACACAACCCAGGTTTCATGTGTCAGTAATAGTAACAATACAGTGCTTCACACTTAAAAGAAAAATATGTACACGTCGTCAACATTTAAGAACAATACATTTTCCACGCCGTTGTCCTGACTGCGGTCGACCCTTCCAGAATAACGAGGTCGTTGTAATTGTTTGACGCTAGATTTCAGACTGAACTGTGATTTTCTTGCCTTCTGTGCGTAGCTGAACATTCAAGATGTGCACCTTCGATTTGAGGACGACTTCTCCAACCCGCAGAAGCCTTTTTCCTTTGGGGTTTGCATCAACAACGTGTCCGCTCAGAACCCGTCCAAAGAGTCGGTAAGTGTTGAAGCAACGTTAAAAAAAAAAAAAAAGCATTAAATGATGTTAGGGTGACATCACGATTCGTAATATTCACTAGAAAACATTTTGAAGTCCAACATATGATACTGTAGTTCAGATTCCTGTTTACAAGAGTCTGGCCAAAAGCTAGTGTGAGTTTGGTTCCCTCTTTTAAAAAAACAACTGCCTGCTTTGCTTTAATAGGTGTTATTGATTAGCCACAGAGAACAACAAAAAGCAACTCTTAAAACCTGTTGATTGAATAAAGAAAGAGCCGTCAGTTTGCTCCTCTGTCGTCGCCCACTGAAACTCTAAAAACATGTCAAACGCAGATTTGTAGCACAACAAGAACAGTTTTTTTCAAGCTCCTCATAAAGTGTCAGGCGTTTGGAGTCGCTCAGAAATGACTTTTTTTAGTTGTAGTTATTTGATCTTGCTGCTCTCTGTAATCACATACCCCATAAAGAGTAATCTAATCAGAGTCTGGATCCCCCCATCTGCATACATTTATATGTTAGAAAAGGTAACACCAACTTTCAGGTGATGGCAGCTATGAAACAAGCAAAGACAAATGTGTTGGTGTAAATCTTTCCAAATTGGCTTCATTAGGGGAGCAGACAGATTTTGGGGGGGGTTATGTTAATTTAAGAATGACTACAAATGAAAAACATCCCACTGACACCACAAATTTTACTGTAATACGTAGTGATGCAAGCTGAGACCGTGGCCAAGTTTTTAAATGTGGGAGGATTGATAAGTTCTGACGTTGCGGTTCTGTTACCTTAGAAAGTAAGAAGACCGTTGTGTCTCATCACCATAAAAGACAAGTGTCTGATGTTTGTGTGTCCATGATGCGCTTCAGCAAATCCTAAACGTTGTTCCGTCTGTTGCACCGACGCGTCCAGTAGAAGTTCAGGTAACCAGAGTTAACTAAACTCTACCCACACGGGTTAATAATTAAAAGCCTCCAGCTGTTTGTTTAACTGTGGCCGAGTTCATAAAGTCAGTCTGAAGTTCAGAGCATCATCTGAAGTGTCCATCAGTTTCACTTTCAGAGCGCAGAGCAGCAGGATTTAGTCATTTGGTGGCTGCACACAAACTGTCCTACTTTATTTCCTGTTTTTCTACTGAATGTTGGTGGTAGAAGAATTACTTAAATGGGTTTGTTTTTACTAAACTATTGAAGTCACACATTAGAAATGCTGTTTTAGATTTTTTTTAATACACAAAAGTGAAGCGTGAGAGAGGTTTTATCAGCACAGCGTACTGACATTTACCTGATATCTGATCAAGGTGCAGCTTTTACAATGCATAGTATTTTATTTTGTGAGTAAAACCCCGTCCACAGAGCTCCGATCATCCCATCAACGCAACATTAACATCTAAATAAAGTCTAATTTATATACAGTACGTATGAGAAAATTAAGCAATTTTCGTTCTGTTCTTAATTTGTTTATGCTTTTGTCTTTAAAAACAAAATTGTAAAACCCTTGTATTGATATATATTTATATTCAGAACTCCCACGTATGGTTTTCTTGTATTTGCAGGTCCAAAAGCTCCTTCGACAAAAGCAGCTGGAGATCGAAGCCTTCAGCGTCTACTGGGACACAGAGTGTGAAATGCTGGGAAAGCTGCCCGCTAATCAGATCCAGGTCAGTCATTCAGCGATCTTAAACACTTAGCAGACAGCCTGTTTGGAGTATTACAGCTGGGGTGTGCTCAAAGTTTCTTTTAAATAACATTTTAAACCTTTTAAATAACATTTGTCCTGCAGTAATAAAGGTTTCACTTGCTCCTTTGGAAGTTTTCCCACCTTTTTTTTTTTTCTTTTTTTTTGATCCACAGTCGATTTAATTAGACTTTTTTTGAATTTATATTAAAAAAAAGACTCTTTCATATCAAAGTGAATACATTTCTACCAAGTAATGTAAAATGTATAATATGTTCATGCACATAATGTAAATTGAAACATTATAAAAGGCTCATAAAGTCAGTTTTGGTACGTTTAATGTTCAGCCCTACCTTTTATAGGAAGATCTTTAGTCTGGCATTGTTTTGCTGACATTCCTTCATTTTGCATTTTTGCCTTCGTTAGACGGGTGCCATAGAGACAGACAGACAGACAGGGAATGTGAGAAACTAGAGCTGTTGAATGACATGAAGTGAAGGTCGGCTGGGAATAGAAATTGACATTAGCACCCATGTGATACGTCTCTTGGTTGTCATGTTGCCTCGGTCTGACCGCTCGTTTTGCAACTCCACAGGACGCGATGACCAAGTGCATGCAGAGCCGTGAGCATCAGTACATCTTTGAACCAGTGTGTGCCTCTGTGCTGCTGAGAAGAAACACCTCCAAGGAGCCGCTGAGATCCCGACAGACCCCACGGATCGAGGGCCAGGTTCAGCTGGAGCCCATGTCCTTACGCCTGTCACAGGTCCGTATGACAACGTCCTGAACTCCAGCTGATGAAACCACAAGACGTCTCTTGATTTGTGCTTTAACACTCGGGACTTCACTCCGGTTATGGCTGCTTTGGTTGATTGTTATCTTTGCACAAACATTCAGCTTTAAGTTATAAGAACTGTGCAGCAACTCAGTGGACAATAGATGAGGTGAATCAACCTGACAGCAGCCGACATGTTACACAAGCAGGAATAAAAAATGCTCCGTACTAAAACATTTGACAGATTTCTATTTCTATCGACCCCTGTGCAAATGTCAAGTGGACTTCTCTGGCCGACTATGAAGGACCAACATTGAAAAACACGTTCAAAACAACCATCAGCAGATCCCTGGATGATAGAAAAGCAGCTTCTTCAGAGATGTAGAATTTACTAGATGTATAAACCCAAGACTCCAATCAGCAAACATTGAGTCATTCAAGAAAAAGGGCCAAACAGACACCAAGATACGCTGAAATGACATTTTTCAGCAGTTCCACAAATTTTCACTTTGTTTTTAAGCCGATGTTTGCAGTGGAAAATTAAAAGGAATCTAAAATAGAAGACGATTCAATTGCAGCCTTAAAGCTTTGGACCGACTGTAACTGAAAAGACGTTGGTGTGCCAAGAACTCATGTGTGCGTGTGTTTTGTCTCTCAGGTCCAGTACCAACAGATCATGGCTTTTCTTAAAGAGCTGGACCGCCGAGAGCGAGAGATGCTCTACAGGAAGTGGAGACCCAAAGTACCGGTTTCTGGGAAGTAAGTTCACACTTCAGTGCAAACGTTTTTGTCATAACGGTCAGTTTCAGAACATTTGCAGACTTTTTTTGGACACCATAAACTGAGTCAACAGTCTTGTCTCTCGTCTTAAAGTCCTTCTGCGGTCGTTGATTAAAACTCTAAACTCTCATCTCCGTGTATCAGAGTCACACATTTAATAGTTTTCTTCATGAATGTGAAAACGTTTAGCCACCTGTGTTGACTACCTGTTTTTCTCAAAAGTCACACACTATACTTTGTTCATGTAATAAAACCTTGACATCGTGTTTACTCCTGTAACACCGTCCTCCCTGCAGCTGCCGCCAGTGGTGGGTCTTCGCCATCCAGGCCAACCTGAGTGAAATCAGGGAACAGCGGCGGCGAGGCAGCTGGGACTTCGCTCTGCAGCGGGCCCGAGATGCCCAGACCTACACCGACCTGTATTTTAGAAGACTCAAGAGAGCCACGCTGAGTCCTCAGGAAGAGGTACGTCACTGCAACATAGACAACACAAACGTCTGAGGAAAGGTCATGTCCTCAAGTAGAATCCAAACACTGAGTCGCAGTAACAAACACTGCCTTTAAGTGATGTTGTACTCCCTTCATTTTATTAATAGAACTCATAAAACATTCTCCCTTAGCATCGACAAGGATGGATTTCTGAGCTTTCCCGCCTGAAATTGTGTAGTTGAGATAAAATAAATATCTGACATCCCCTTAAATGATTCAAGAGAAGTGTTTATTGTTGTATGTACAGTATGGAACTATGAAATTCTCTCTTTGCTATCCACAACAAATACCAAACAACTACTTTGTCGTAGTGAGGGATGGCTATCGTTATGATGTTAACAGTACTTTACTTTGACCAAAATGCCTATTTCAGCACAGATAAAAGATAAAACCTCAGTGTCCAGCTTTACACCTCTCATGCTGCCATAATGGTTGTCTGCCTACATACAGCGTTCCAAACCCAAGTTTTTCTTTGTCCCACAGAGTGAGCTGGAGCGAGTGGAAGAGGAACAAACACTGGAGGAGCTGCAGAGTCTCCGAGAAATTGTCCACGACTGGTTTCGAAAGCACGAAGAGATCGCAGAGGTAAGCGTCAGTGATTCTCGAGCCGTTCAAAGGCGGATAAACGTAATACATTCCAATATGTTGTTGTTTTTTGTGTCCTATTCCAGACTTCTGTCTTAGGTTTAAAGTTGTCGTTTTGGAAGTTCACAATCAGCCCTCAAAGTTTCACTGATGTTTGTTTAAGTCAGTCTTCTTCCTCTTTCTCTTCTTCCAGTATGTGCGGGAGCCCACCACTGACCCCCCGCCCTGCTCTCCCACCGCTCCCATTCCAAAGAGTGGGAGCTCGGGGATGATCCAGTACCTGCAGTCTTGGTTCCCAGGCTGGGGAGGCTGGTACGGAGATTCCCAGAATCCAGAGGGGCCTGAAGAACTACTACCAAGTCCATCCTCGTGGGATATTCTAGGTGAGAAACAGGCGGCTCCTCTCTTTCACCAAACAAGGGCTGACAACAAATCGGAATCTTTAATCAGTTTGTAAGCTTTAGCAAAAGTTGCCACTACGAGATTGTTTTTTATTTCAGTTACATATTCTATTTGACTGGATAATTCCTATAAGTGACGGAATGAACCGCTAAGCCGTTGAATGACGTAATAATGACGATGCAATGCTTCTTCAGCAGAGACAGACGAGCTGTTCGACCCGTTGGAGGACTCGCACACTCTGAACACGTTCACCAGGCGAGATCACCTGTTCGCCCGGCTGGAGTTCTTGCTGGAGAAGGGCGGAGTCACGCTCTTCCACCAGGAGAGGAAGGGAGACACGCTGCACGAGAGCGGAGTCATCCAGCTGGAGTTCTCAGGTGAACGGATAGAGAAACACTGTTATGCAGGTTTTGTCAAAATGTGGGCAGTAGAGATGGAAACATGGATAAAACCCACTGGTGCAGTGTAGTATAGGTCACTTCATATCACTAATACATTTAAAAAATATATACACAGGAAAAGTAACCATGTTTCCTGCCTTACATGATAAGAATTTTTATCAAACTGACGTAAATAATCAAGATTTTGCACCTTTTGCTTGAAAGAATAACAGTTTTGATGCATCTGTTTTGGATCATCTTTGACAGGTGAAAGATGTTTTTTGTAATTTTCCTACATGTTGGTCAACTTAATTGTCAGCTATTTTGTCTATAAAGATTGGCAAATTTAGTATCTACTGCTTTTTCTGATATAACGTCTTATGGGTTGAGACGGTTTGTCAGTTTTTCAGTATTTTCTCACAGTGCGCACAGAACGACACATTTTATTTCAGTTATCAACGAAATAATTAAGCACAAAAATGATGATTAGTTGCAGCCTGATGAAAAACAAATGATGGACTTGTGTCAACACCGATGTGTTATTTCAGACTAAACATGAAAATGATAAGTTTACTTCGCTGCAGGTGTTTTTTTTTCCAGATAGACAGAAACGGTTGTTACCAGAGACTCAAAGCATGTGTGCTGTAGTTTAATCTACTGTATCGACATGTCCACAGGGGTGAAGGTGACAGTGGAGTCTCTGCCGCGCTCCGAGTCGTCCTTGCTGTCGGTCAAGCTGGGCAGTTTGTTCCTCAGAGACCTGACCACTCAGGGCACCATCTTCCCTGTCCTGGTGTCTCCCAAAACGGTAAGCAGTGATCAACAGACGTGGACAGAAGTAGTGATATTTCTGTTACTTTCTGCTGTATTTTATGTCACATGTTTTTAACAATTGTCTCTCGTTGACAGGACAAAGTTGTCACCGTCATTAACCATTCATCGAACCAGTCTTCCAGTACTTTCGGTAAGATTTTTTTTTTTTTTGATAATTAAGGATTTATTCATTTGACAGCATTTTTCAATTTCAACCATATTAAGTGTGTTTTTTACCTTGTGACCTTGGGCCTAATTACAGGAGGTGCATTTCCCAGAGGATATTTTTTTTGGTGCAAATTATTTCGTCCACTAAGCTCCTCTATTTGTCCCAGTGTTATAGTGCCATGCAAAAACATGCAATTTCCATGTTGTTGGAGAAATTTATACTATACTAGATAGATAGATAGATAGATCAAACCTTTATTGATCCCACAGCGGGGAAATTTTCAGACAGTTTTTGATGGTTTTGTAAGCTTGACATCTCTGTACAGTATGTTTTGTCTCTATGTCATGTTTGTTTTGTTTCTCCTTATCAGGATGCAACACTGAGTGCTCGTCATTCCCAGTCTTTGAGATGATATACGAGCGAAACCCCATCAGGTGTAAGTTTGAGAGAAGGCTGGAAGTGAACACGAGTCCATTAAACATCATCTACAACCCACAAGCAATCAAAAAAGTGACCGAGTTCTTCTACAAAGGAAGAGTTCACACTTCAGGTAAGTACTGAAACTTGGCGCTCATTTCTGGTGTGTATACATTCCGTTCCGAAAATGTCCATTTTAACTATTGAAACTCCACTTTACAAGAGGATTTTTGAAAACATATTTTTTTCTACACTTCTGCAAAGATGCATCAATGCTGGTGCTCGGATTCAGTCCAAGCAACACATTTAAATGAATAAAAAAATGTATTCAAACAGTTAAGAAGAGTAATGGACCAAAGTTGCCTTAAGTAAGCAAGCAAGCTAACAAAATGTGATCAATCAATCACCGTCTTCTGCTGAGCAGAACCAGACCGATCCTATCGCATAATCAACTTAACAGTTGGCTCACTCAGAAATACATGGGCTTCACTGTATTAATTAGCACCTCTGCCTCCATTATAGTGTATTCCATTGTAAGAAATGTTATTCTTGGAGCTTGCTAGCTTAATTGAAACACTAGAGCGATTTTAGGTCTTGCCATACTGTAGATCATTTTAAAATAAATGGTTCACATTACACTTTATACCGACAAGACAGCATCATTACAGCAAAGCACTGCGAAGAACTGCTATTCACGTTACTCACACATCTTCCATGTTACTTTAAACCATGTAGAACTAGTGTATTTTCTCGTTTGCTTGTTATGCTTTTCAATAACATCACTTTACTGTACTCCATTCATATTTCTTTGATGCCCAGGTTTTGGCTATCAGTCAGAGCTGGAGCTGAGAGTGGCAGAGGCTGCCAGGAGGCAGTACAACAAGCTGAAGATGCAGACGAAGGCAGAGATCCGACAGACCATTGATCAGCTACTTGTGGGAGAATTTATTGTAAGCGAGGTTTTCCCCATAGTGGCATGAAACAGTTGACTGTATAATTAATTCTAAGTACCACTGATTTGTTTGCCTTGTAGGAAAACAGTAAACGTTGGACCATGAAATTGGACATCTGTGCACCCCAGGTGATTTTCCCTGATGACTTCCAGTCAGTGGACCCAATGCTAGTTGTTGTTGATTTAGGCAGGATCCTTCTGACAAACTCTCAAGGTAAAACAAACTATTGTAACACATTTATATGTAGCCAGATATCTACATTCTTTTGCCTAATGATGTTTCTTACTCATTTTTATTGATTTCTTTTAAGATGACACTAAAACCGACTCAAAAGCGACTCAACCTGAAAGGGAAGACATCAGCGATGATGAGTACCAGACTCCCCTCGCCACTCCGCCAGAGTCACCGCCAAATGAACTCGACATGCCTTTGAAAGCACAGCAAAAAAGTCCTGAACTTCCCAGCCTCGCATCCCCGGAAGGCACGCAGGCCTACAGCAGAAGGCTGTATGAAAAATACTCCTTGTCGTTTAAGGACTTGCAGATAATGGTTGGCCGCTGTAAGGACAACTGGAAACATCTTCAAGAGAGTGAGGTGGGGCCTACACATGTGGTGGAGAAGTTTAATGTGCTGCTGCAGCTTGAGCAGAGGCTGCGCTACACATCGGACCCCCAGCTCCCCGGGGCTGTGCTGTCAGGAACTCTTCCAGACCTCAAGGTCCATATCAACCTTGAGAAGATGACCGCCCTCAGGAATTGTCTAGCTAGGCTAAGCAGTCCAGCTTCAAGTGAAGGAGACAAAGGCCAGGAGGGAGGTCTGCCCCTGAGGTCTCCGGATCCTCCCACCCTCCGCCATGACAAGATCTTTCAGAGAGAGGACAGCTCCTGGAAGTTGCAGGGTTCAGCCAAGAATCTCACCCAGAGTGTGATGACACTGGAGCAGCACACACGGGAAGTCCTGGTGGAGTCTCGCCTACTGTTAGCTGAATTCAACATTAACTACATGCAGCTCGGTGTGGAGAGCGATGGGCGCTACATATCAGTTCTCAAGGTATTTGGCACAAATGCAAATTTTGTAAAGCGGCCTTATGATGCTGAAGTCTCTCTGACTGTCCATGGTCTTCTTCTGGTGGACACCTTACAGACCTATGGCTCAGACTTTGACCTCCTTGTGGCTTCTCATAAGCATCTCAGTTTTGACATACCCACGGGTAGTCTCAGAGAGAGCCAGCCGACGTCTCCTGTATCGTCTGATGGCAGATCTCCTGAGCACCAGGGCAGCCGCACTGAGCCGTCCCCCGGTCTGCCCATAGATAGAATATCCCCCTTCAGTTCCATTCTCAACGAGCAAGATGCTCTAATTAAGCTTGAGTACCAGTTTGTGAGCTCCGACTGCCCTTCCAGGAACCTGGACAGCTCCCTTCAGGTTACCAGCATGCAGGTCAATAACTTGGACATCATTCTCAACCCTGAGACTATGGTGGAGTTGCTGAAATTCCTCCAGAAGTCATTCCCCAAAGAAGAAAGCACCTGGGCATCAACAGCGCAACAACATACAACAGCGCCCTACAGTGAGGAACAGGATGGAACATTTCAGGCCACCTATGACCAGAACAAAGAACTGACTGTGGAGATCCACCGCCTTAACCTGCTTCTCCTTCGGACTGTGTCCACCGGCACTGTTCTGGGTGCTGAGAAGAAAGGGTTGAAGATTGCCACTGCCAGCATTACTGGAACCAAGGTCAATGTGTCCATGGGCAGTCGACTGGACATTAATGGTTCACTAGGATCAATGCAGTTGGTGGACCTTACCCAGGAGGGAGGCCGAAGCCAGTTTGTGGTTAGCATTGGCAGTGATGAGGACACCTCCTCAGGACTTGGCAACTTAACATTCCTTAGTGATATAGGATGTTCTCCCTCAGAAGCTTTAAACTTTCGCCTTATGGAGAAATCACAAGGGGAGTGTTCCTTGAAACTGCAAATGGCATCTCTGCACTACAACCACTCAGCCAAGTTCCTGAAGGAGCTGAGTCTGTCGGCCAACGAGGTCGAAGACAACTTTCGCACCATGTTGAAAAGTGCCGCCACCAAAGTGTCAACAGTTCTGGCCACCAAGACAGCAGAGTACAGTGGAATGGTTTCGCTCTTTGAGACTCCCTCACGGAGAACCAGAACGCTGAGTCAGAGCTGGGGTTATCCATTTGAGGATGAGGAGGATGTTCCTGTGGAGGAACCGGAATCCACCTTGGACACGTTCTTGGTGAAGCTGACCCTCAATATCAGCATTGAATCACCAGTTGTGTCTATTCCCCGCAAACCTGGACACCCTGAGCTATTGGTTGGCCACTTGGGAAGCATAACAATACAGAATTTTGTTAGTGGGCAAGACTCGGAACGAGAGAGGTTGCAGGTGTTGGTGAGGGATATACGGCTGTATTCACTCAACATGAGTCATTTGGTTTTGAAGAGGGGACCTCGAGTGGATATCTCTGGCAACATGTCGGCCTCCTGCAATGGAAGCATCAATCAGGATGAACCGCAGTTCACACGTCGTGACTTCTTTGAATCCCTCAACCGCGGAAAAGGTGAGAATGTTACAAATGGATTATGTACATCGTAAAACAAATAATTGAAGCATGCAGCTTATGACACAAGTTCACACCATTGATTCTCTTCATCAGCCTTCCACATACTGAAGGACACCACTATAAAGTTCACTCTGGAGAAAATTCCTGTTGACGAAGACACCCGGTTCAACTTCCTCACGACGGAGGAGCCTTGCAAGAGCACAGGGATACTGAGAGTTGAGGGCAAATTCGTCAACCCTGTTCAGGTATACGCTGTGTTTATCCTGTAAATTCTTAATTATGAGCCACTATTCAAACAAATGGCTGTCAAATAATGCTCACCCCTTTGCTGGTTTTAGTTACGCTTTTTCATCATAATTACTGTGTTTTTTGTAAGTGCATTGTATCGTAGGTGTTGAACGTCCTTTACACTAAGACCCTGTTTACACGTAGCAAAAACGGTGATATTTCAGTGCGTTTGGGCCTTTGGTTTACATGTAGACCAGCTTCAAGTCACCGAAAAGGATCATATTTGAAAACTGTGGCCACAGTGGAGATTTGGAAAAGCTCTGTCTTTATGTTTGCATGTAGACAGGAGGTGATGGAGTTTCTGATTGGCTGGCATGGCTTTATGTTTCTGGTTACACTGCCCCCTATAGGTTGGGCATGCTCATAGCAGCTCTTAATGACGTGTTTATGCAGGTTTGTGTAAACAAAGATTTTTTTTAAAACAATCTAGTGTAAACAGTTATTTTTGAAAACATAGATCCATTTTTGTAAAATGTGCTATGTGTAAACGTGGCCTAGCACTGAACCGAAAACGCTAAAAATATAAAAATGAGTATAATTTAGTAATTGAAAACAGTACATCCTTTAAGAAGAGAAATTTTTGGCGACACTCTGTGATTATAGCCGGACTGCACATAGACATGGATAAAATGTCAACAACATACAATATAATGTTTAAGATAAAGGCCTGGTTTACTCTGCAGTCCCTTTAATAAACAAAACCCATGAAAATGACAGTTTTTAAAGACCCCACACACCCACTGGAAAGTCACACTGGTGATTTTAATTATTTTGGCTCATGTCAGCATCACATGGTTGTATATGTAGGTGGACTGACATCCACCTCTTTCTCCTGTTATTTTATTACTAAGGCAGGATGGATTACACCTTTATCATTCTTATTATTTTATCATGTAATTCCCGCACAGTTTTACCACCTTGAGTATGAGCAGAGGTCTACCCAGGTTGGATAAATGAAAACATCCGTGTGGCTGTGCAGGACTTTTATATTAAATTTTTGTGTGTTGTTACTTGCTGATGAGTTGCACAGCTAATTGTATGACTTTCTTACTGTCTACTGATAGGTGTTCCTGTGCAAGCCGGTGTATGAACAAGTCCTCCAGACTCTGGACAACTTGTCCCTGATTGAAGAGCAACGTGTCACGCCCAGCCAACCGCCCACGCCCCCGCCACCGACTCCCTCCTCCACCAGACCGCACCGTTTCCCCGACCCCCAGGGAGGACTGTTCGCAAGGGACCCTCCCCATATTAGCTTCTGTCACTCGTCACTGTCTTCTCCTTTGCCTCTACAGTCTCACAAGCCGGCTCTTTGCCCTCCCTCCTTCACTCAGCTAAAAGTCACCTTACATGTGGCAGAATTGCACATCCAGCTCATCGCTGACCTCAGCCAGGGCTCCCAGGGCTTAGTCAGTCTGCGCTTCCAAGATTTAGAGGGAGACTTTACCAAAGATCACCCACAGTTACTGGCGGTCCAGCTGGCTCTGCGGTCTCTGCTCATGGAAGACCTCCTGGAGCAGAACCCTGAGTCCAAGTACAAACATTTGATGGTGTCTCGGGGAGCCCCCAAGCCCTCCACCCTGAGTCCAAAGGAGTACCTTTCCCAAAGCTGTCCATCGGCATCTAATGCTCTGTACCCCGACATGCCCCGCTCACTGCCCGCCCACATGGAGGAGGCCCAGAACGTCTTCAAGCTCTACCAGAGGCATTCCAGCACACCCTCAAGCAGTCGCAAATCCAAGAGGGACCCGGCCTGTCCCAGCACTCCTCCTCCCTCCCCTACCCGCCATACGCCCTCTCCTCATCCACCCCCGGACTTTGACGACTCGTTAGTTCATATCAACGTGCTGCTGGTCGACCAGACCCACCCGGAGTTCAAAACGCGCTATGGCGGTGTGGGACGGAGCGTGGATGTGGACTTTAACTGCCTGGATGTTTTGATAACGCTGCAGACCTGGGTGGTTATTCTGGATTTTTTTGGTATCGGCTCCACGGCCAATAATCACGCAGTGAAGGTACCAATGTCACCCCAACCTGTGCCGGGACATCCTCTGTTTGAGCCAGACAACAGCGAAGAGGACGTGACAGAGCCTGTCAACACGAAATTTGACCTGAAGGTAGGTCTGCATGTGGGTTTTGGCAGTTGAAGCAAATGTGTTGTGTGGAAAAAAATCATTATTTACTGACTTTAGTTGCATTTCTCTGGTCTTGGAAGAGTCATACTGTTGGTTTGTCCATCACGCAACTCCCATGGCTTGACAACTATTGACTGGGTCGTCATTAAATTCTTTTTCAACGTCAGTTACGGTTCCCAGTTGAGTTTTATTTTATTATCCTGGATGAGAAACTTGGCTTGCAGTCATGGGTGCAAGATATAAAGGAACAAAACCAAATGTTATGACGTACAGAAGGTTATCTGCACACACAATGTATAATACAGTAATGCAACAGAACTAAATTAAGCAGGAGCACAAAATTTGCACACGAAACAGAAAATCCTTTACTTATATTTCACCAGGGGCACTCAGTACTCTGGTGTGTAGGAAAATTTCCATTAGTCTTTCACCCCTATAGCCAGGTTGGACGACCGATTAGCACATCAGGATCTTTTCACAAAGACCATTGGATCATATCATAGAACTATTCTAACATCTGGCCTGTGGACAGAGTTTGAAACTTAAAGTGAAGACGGCGGTTTATCAGTCTAATTTAGACATGGCCTTGCTGAACATCTGCTGATCAAAGATAATGGGGTCTGTGGGACACCTGCCCCCTTACCAGCCCCCTTCACAATATAACTGAGACGTTTTTTGCTCCTGCCGTTCACGTTACCCCACCAGGCAGTATTCCAGAACAGATGTTATAAAATATACCACTGGTAATACAACACCAACTGCTGTGGCTGATCATGTGTCATTCTAATCTTTACTCTGTTTCTGCCAGTCTTTGTGCTCTGAAGTGAATGCTGTTCTTTCACTTCCACGCTGTCCATGCTTTCATTTTAGGTCCATTCTTTGACTCTTGTGCTGAACAAGAAACTCAACGAGCTGGCCAGAGCTAGTGTGTCCAAATTATCTGCTCATCTGGAAATGTTGGGTGTGTATAAAAAAAAAATAAAAAATTAATCTTGTAGTACTTTCAATTTGGTTGACTCATCAAATATAATTAAAGGTTTAATATAGTTACGTTCTGTGCAATATTTCAGATGGCGACCTGGCATTACAAGGCAGTCTAGGAAGTTTGTCCCTGAGTGACCTGACCCCACACGGTGACCTCTACAGAGAGCGCTTCACCACGCAAGGAGGGGAGGCCCTTATTTTCAACATCATAAAGTACGTATCGCATAAGTTTTAGCAGTTACTCTGCACAGTACAGAAAGACTTGGAAGGGTTTGGTCTGTTTTTAGTCACTTTTGTGTTCCGGTCCATTCAGGTTCGGCCAGCCCGATCCTTACCTGCAGCGGGAATGCGACATCAAGGTGTCTTTGCAGATGGCCTCGGTACAGTACGTCCACACCCAGCGCTTCCAGGCTGAGGTGGTAGCCTTCATTCAACACTTCACGCAGCTGCAGGATGTGCTTGGCAGGCAGAGAGCGGCGATGGAGGGCCAAGCTGTGAGTGCTCGGGGTCCTTGGATGGACTCAGACATGCACGATAATTCCACTTTGCACCAAGATGAGATCTATAGGTTGTAGTGGTTGATTCAGATAGCATCCTCTTTATTATCCAGTCATTTCTTCCGCACCATGTTTCTGCCTGCAGGTGCGGGATCATCCTCAGCGGGCGTCCAGGGTTCTGCTCGACGTCCAGGCCGGCGCTCCGGTTATTCTCATCCCAGAGAGCTCGCGGTCATCGAGGGTGATCGTGGCCAACCTCGGCCAGCTGAGGGTGCAAAACTGTTTCCTGCCCGCTGGGGCTCATGGGACCTTTTCCCTCCGAGACAAGGTAGAGAAACTCACCATGGCACATGCCTTTTTCCCTTCTCTGGTGAGTCACTTGGCAAGCTCACGCACTCATGCGGTGTGCGCCCCGACTGCCCGCTCTCTTCTTCTTTTGTCTAATTTGACTGTATTCATTTACGCATTTAATAGTCAAAATTACAAAGCTGTCGCTGCTCGTCACACGCTCACTGAAAGAGGACCGACACTTTCTCTTTACCATTTTGATAACTGACCTTCTTATCGGAATCTGATCTCAAATCTTAAATGAATACAGCATTGCCTGGTGTTTTACTGAAGATTCTAAAGTATGGATCTAAAACTCAACCTGGCCCGTGTCTCTAATTGTGTTTGGTTTTTGTTTGTCAACTTATTTATTTACACCACTTTTCAATGCAGTGCCTATAAAAGTATTTACCACCCCTTTGAGGGTTTTGCTCCTTTTATAACTTTTTAACATCGACTCGTAGTAAATTTATTATGGCTTCATTCTCAATTCAATTTAGAGTTTGTGACTGGATGTAAAACAGGCTCACTCTTGACTCCTGTGCAACCTCACAGATCGTGAACCGTTCTGCAAAGAAGAAAACGGTAAAAATGCAGCATCCAGAATGTACAAGGCTGACTTATATCTATCCTCACAGGCTTAGTTCTTTAATCCTGGAACAAGATGCATCTGCTATATACTGACTAGACGGGGGTTGAATATTTATGCAATTACTTATTTTACAGAATATATTTTTTAAATAATTTGACATTACTTTGTAGAAATCTGTTTTCTCTTTGATATGAAAGAGTCTTTTTTTGGTAAATTCATTAAAAAGTCCCCAAAAGTCAAATTGTATTGACTATGATTTGCAATAAAGTATTGGAACACTTCAAATGGGGGTAAATAATATTTGTAGGCACTGCATCACTTAAATGTCAACTGATTCAAAAGTAGTTGCGTTGATTTTAACTGCAGCTCAATGCAAAAAAAGTGAACAAACCTGTGATCACTGACACAAGTGATACTGAAACTAAACTGAGATGTGTTACCCTCATTTGTGCAAATTCAGCTGCAATACTTAAAAAAAAATCAGAAGGATTCTTTGAAAGTAATACAATAACATAATCACATCATTTTTTTCCCTCATTCTACTCATAATCAAAGAGATTGTCTAAAATAGACAGTGTAAGATGTTCAGCTTGAAAAGCCCGGTGCTGACTCGGCTAACTCTGCTCAGGATACAGTTTTGGGGGTTTGGGCTCAAGGATATGGCTCCAGCGCTGCAACGTGCCATTGTTTGTTTAGGAAATGTTTTGGAAGGAGAACGCTATTTAAATGTCTAACTGGTCTTTGTTTTTGTGAAGAATTTCATACTGCATGCAAATTCATACAAGGATCCGTCCCACTACAAGGTACCACGGCATGCTTTGGCTTTGGCTTTGGCGTGAAAGGGTTGCTGTGGTTTTACCTTCAACTTTGACCCCACACCTCGTTTAACTAAAAAACTACATCAGTAACTCACTATAGACAGCTGGCTGGTAACCGTATATGCCAGTGACTTATTTGACACGGACACATAACTGTGTTTGTGTGACTGTAACGTCCAGCCGTGGTTTTGCTGTTTGCCTGTTTGAGGCTGGTTATGTATCAGACTAAGCTTTCTGCCAGTACAGGTGTTGCATGTGTTGTTCAAAGGAATACACCAACTTTCTAAGTTCCTTGATCATGTTTGCGTTGTATGATTAGGTGAAGCAATACAATTTAAGGGTTTAGACATGAGACACTTTTTAGAAAGGGGCGGAATTGTTGAGTGAATGACTTCCCAACATTTTCACTGGTAGCACTGGTTCCACCAACTTTCACTTAATCACACCACTGATGTATACACAACCATGCTAAATCTGGTTCCACATTGCTTCGATCAAGTGGTTGTATGCCAGTTCATTCAGACACAGCAACTTTTTTTTTCATTTTCTCGCTCAAAATGCTGATGTCATTGTTCCCACTTTCTGTTTGACAACATCCAGGCAGAGGCGGTTTCCAGCCCCAGCTAGTGGCGGATGACAGCTTAACGTCTTCGACAGAACAGCTGCCAACATTGTACATGATTAAAATATTAAGAATCAGTTAAACTGGGTCGTATTTCTGACTCATCCCTCCCCTCGCTATCTATACTGATCAGAGAACTTAGCGGCAAAAGTTGGTGTGTTGTTCGTACACAGTTTGAAATTGAAATACAAACATGAATTTTTTTTGACTGCCATTTAGAAAGTCTGTACTTTCCCATCGTTTGACTCGATGGAGATTCAACACAATTCCTTTTTAAAAATGTGGATCTAGAGTTTGAGGTGCAAATGTTAGAAAAGACAAGGTCTTCCGTGGTGTTTCCTGGATCGAGGACGAAAAGCATAATGTCATTTAGTTGTTGCTTTGTAAATGAGACTTTAAAATATTTCAGTGTTGTTTTAGAACGGTTATCCACTATGAACACAGTGAAAATGCTTTTTGTTTTTTCATCCCCCTTCTATTCATCCATCCATCTATCCATGGATTGATCTTTACAGTGTAAAAACATCAAAAAAATCCTATTCTGTTTATTTTGTGGTTTGACAGTTTTAAAAAAGTAATGTTCTTGCTTTTGTGTACCTGTTTATCATAATATGTCTAACTGGGCTTTATGTTCAACTGTGTGTGTCTTCTCTTTCCTTTCTGTTGAAATAGGACCGTGTCCGTAGCGCAGCAGGGATGAACAGCGACCAGGAGAAGCCGAGAAACTTTTCGGGCGGCTCGTCTTCATCCACCGGCTTCACACTCGGCAGACCGCACGCCGCAGGAAGGATCCCTGAAGAGGACGACCCTCAAAACTTAGGTTAGCACTGCTGCACAGTTTGAAAGAGCGAGGAAAGCGATACGGTATCGTTCTGCATGCTGAGGGGGAGCTAAAATATTAGCAATTACAATATTTCAAGTTTACTTTGTTCAGTTTTCAGAACTAAACCACAAAGATCACCTCGAAAGATTCTCTTAACAAAATGTAGCCAAGACAGTTCCAGAAAAAGCCAGAATGACTTTTGCCATTTCTACTCCCTCCACCATGTTTTGCAAACCAAATAGTAATCTTTAAAATAGCTGTTCATGTGTGCTACTGTCCCCCAACAGAAGACCATGTGTGCCTGCTGGACTGCATCTCCCTGGACCTGCAGGAGATGGACATCTTTGCTGCAAAGCGTCTCCCCTGGGAGAGCGGCAGTAAAGCTCCCGAGTCTTCAGACCTCATCTTCCCGTCGTACTCCGTTCGTCGCACCGGAGACAACCTGCTGAAAGACTGCTGCCGCCTCAAGCTTAAAGTGGAGCGCAACCTGGACAAGTACGTCCTGGTTTTTATTGTGCTGATGGCAAAAGTCAGCATGTTTTTACAGTAAACTCACGTTAAGGATTCACTCGTCTCAGGCTCTCTTGTCCGTCTGTTTTTTAAATGTCATGCTGGGATCTTTGTGCTGGCAGCACGCAAGCCATTTTTTCTTTTTAACAAAGATAAATGAGCCTCTTTTTCTCGATTAATCTTTATTTACAGATGCATGAAATATTCCTGAATGTAGAGATGTCATAACTGTCTTTATGGACTTTAAGGAGTGGAGCAGGTCAGAATATTTAATATAAATGAATTAAACCGTTACAACAGCTTTGTCCAGCTGTGTGGCTTTAAGGCAAAAAAAAAAAAACATTCCATGCAAACAAATCAAACCCATACAGCCACTCTCTCAAAAAAGAAAAAAGAGCAGACAAAAAAACATCACAACAGTGGGGCACACTGTAGAACTGCTGCTTTCACTGGTCTAAATGGCAAACAGTCTTTATATCAGGTGATAATATGTCCTCAACTCTATCGCTTGTTCCTTTGGTGGGTCAGAAAAATATTAAAGAAATATTTGGTTGCATACACATTATAGGGACCAAAATAACTTAAACTGTCTCAAGTGCTTATTGCATGAATGAATGAAACTGCAACAAACAAAACATGGATTTCATCTCCACTTGTCCGTGATTGCACCGAGTTAGTATTATAAACTAATGGCATGATATTGAAACACCGTGCTCGCTCATTAAGACGCTTTTTTTTCTTCTTTTTCCTTCAAACATCTGCAACTTACTAATGCAAATGATGAAAAAAACCCAAAACAAACACATGTTGGATTCTTTAGCTCTTGCTGAAGCTGGATCAAGCAGCACGATAACGTGGCTTAAACCTAACAGTGGCTCGCTCAAGCAGGCTGCTACAGACTTTAGTGCACCAGACTTGTAATTGTTATGCTTAATTTCATGCTTAATTAATCTGGTTTGAAACTGCAGCATCTAAATTACATAAATAATAGTGTCGGCTTATGCAGAGCAGATGCTCCAATTAAGACTGTTATTTTGTAAGAAAACAGGAGGTATGACTTTATCCATTTGTCGTTATATGACCGTACTCACAATCCACACTTGCTGTCGTCAGGGAGCTGAGCCACGCGGTGCCTGACATGTCCATCCACGGCAGCCTGTCGTCGGTGCACTGCTCTCTGGACATGGAGCACTACCAGCTGATCCGAGGGCTGCTGGAGAACAACCTGGGAGAGCCTATCGAAGAGTTCCTCCGACCCTTCAACCTGCAGGACCCCAGCACATATGTGAGGAAGCAGGAACTCACACATGCACATATTTGTAGAACATCGTATCTCTGTCATTAAATCTGTTTGACTTGACAGCTCGCAGTATGTGATAGACTTAAAATACTTTATATGCTTCTGTTCATTGTGGATTGTCCATGTCATCATTTAACACATATTTTGTACTCCATTATGTATTTTCTATATTTATTCTAGTTAATGTATTGATGGTTTCTCTCTCCAGACGGTGTTAAGCGGAGAAGTCTACACCAGCTTGTCGTTCCTAGTCGACATGATGAATGTCAGCCTGGAACTCCTGGACAGTCCCAAACTGACTGAACACAAACGCTCATTAGCAAGGTGACCCTTTTCTCACTTTTAACAGCCCTGGAAAGTACAGTTTTCTATTTTTTTTCCTCCCCCAACAAATCTGCAAATACAGTCGTGAGCAAAAGTTTACATACACTTGAGTTTCCAACGACTCCTTTATCTTTTTCTGATGGAATTACTGAAACACATGCGTCACATAAAAGCAAACTTGCATTTTGGTTCTTTCATAGGTTTATTGTAGGTCTTCTGGAAGTATTACAAAACCCACTGTGTTAAAAAATATTCATAACGCAGCGCTAATATTTGGTTAAATATCTCCTCACACTGAAGTTGCATTAAGGCAGCCCTGCTAGTTGTTATGGTGGATTTGTCTATTTCAATCACTATACTTGTCTCGCTGCGTGCAAATGTTTCATCCATCACTATTTTGCGGGAACACTGAAGCTGCATCCTTCAATTGCCCATTGGACTGTGATTGGTTTAAAGAAATGCAAACAAGCCAGAGTGTTTTCTTCACCTATGGCAGAATAATAGTGAGTTGTAGCCAGACGATTATGGCAAAGCTAGACTAAATTTCGACTAAAGTACCAAAAAATAGCCTTGTGCTACCTCGTTTGAATTAACCTCTCCTTCCAGTTGTGCACCATGAGCTCTTCCTCTGCCGCTAAAATACCACAAGGATGCACGTGGCAAGATTCATTGTCAGGAAATGTCCTGAAGGAGCAGAGCTTCTGCTTGTGGTTGAACCCCCAAGTGTGTAATTAGTGCGATGAGAGAGGAGTAACTTAATGGAAAAATGCTTTATGCGTGCACACAAAACCACACCTGGAGCAAATATGGGTCAAATCATACATATTGCTGCTAAAATCTCACCTTGTCTTGCCCTAAAATGTATTTTTATACTGTTTTAAACGATACAAAAGTCAGCAGGTTGGCTTATCTTTTAGATTGATAGAAAGCCAAATCAAAGGTGATATCCAAGAAAGAGTAAGGTTCTATTTATGGCCCAATGTCTACTTAACTGACATGTCTGAAAGTGAAACATGATGGTGGACAACAGGGTAGGGGTGCGGAGGTTGTTTATTCATGTATGGAACAGCAGAAAAACTGTCATCATTACTAGACTTTGCACAGAAATTGGACATTATCTGTCTCCTTGGGGTTTATCATGCACTGGTTGCAAGTCGTCCCTTTGTGTGAGGCATAGTCTGTAAATTCAGTAGCTCTGTCGTGTCATAGTTTAGGGTTTTTAAAGTAGACGTTTATTTACAACGCAGTCGAAACACTATTTTAACCTGTCGTTTTAACTTTCCTCTCAAAGGTTTGACTTCATGAAATCCAAGCTGCTTTTTGAAAGTTTCTCAAATGGATCAAAGTCCATCAACCTGGTTTCTCACTCCCTGCTGGCGTACGACACCCGGTACTCCGGGCCGAGCGAAGGCGCCGCCAGACGCGACGGGGCACGGTGCAACGTGTTCGACTGCATAATCCAGCCCTCCAAGACCGGCACTAACCGGGCGTCCCTGCAGCTGGAGTTGCATTATAGGTAAGGTTTGAGAACGCTCAGATCCATGGAGCATCTCCAAATGTAGAAAACAAATAAAGGTACGGAGTCCAGAGTTGTTAACGACAGATCTGCTCCCCGTCCCTCCAGATCCACGCGTGACTCCTCCTGCTTCACGGTGGTCCTCAACAACCTCAGGGTCTTCCTCATTTTCGACTGGCTCCAGCTGGTGCGAGACTTCCTGCGCATGCCGGCTGAGAAGGCATCAGGTGGCACTCAGACTTACCAGCGCTGGCCCAGTAACAGCAGCACCGACTCGGGCGCCGGTGCCGCCACCTGCACCTCCGGGGCCGTCATGCCCAAGACGGTCAAGAGTGGAGTCGTCACCAAGAGGTCCACGGTGCCAGTGACCCAGGACCGCTGCCTGGAGGTCAAGATCAACGTCACAGGTCGGAACAAGATGATCAGATTGAAATATAGGGAAAGTGTGCTTGTTATAAGAAGCCAGAGTGAAGCTGCCCAGATATATATACTGCTAAAGCTGCAGTCAATACTGTTGCAGCCTTCTCTAGCAAAAACACAGGATCAACCTATCATTCGCTTAGCAACACCTTAGCAACACCACTTTGTTACCACCAGGCATCCATCCTCCCAGATACTTAACCAAACGCAGTAGCAATGACTTAACAACCACCTTAAGCGCTGCACAGTCCCATGTGCCATAGTATAAAAGTTTATGTAAGATTCAAACTAAATTAAAGCCACAAGCAG
>NW_007579904.1:34492-36005 GCF_000690725.1 Stegastes partitus
GCCAGGGCGTATAGATGATCTGGGGCCCAGGTTTGGCGTGGGTCTGGGGGTCAGGTCTGGTGTGGATCTTGGGCCAGGGCGTGTAGATAATCTGGGGCCCAGGTTTGGCGTGGGTCTGGAGCCCAGGTTTGGCGTGGGTCTGGGGCCCGGGTGTCGTTGCCGTCTCTGGCTCTTGTTGTCTGGGGAGAATTTGGGAACTGGGTCTCGTTGGGGCCTCTGACACTGACCCAGGTTTGGCGTGTGTCTGGGGCCTGGGCGTCGTTGCCGGCTCTAGCTCGTCTTGTCTGGGGAGAATCTGGGAGCTGGGTCTCGTTGGGGCCTCTGACACTGACTCGGGTCTCGCTGTGAGCTCTGACTTGAGTCTGGCTGTGAGCTCTGACTTGAGTCTGGCTATGAGCTCTGACGCGAATCTGGCTGTGGGCTCTGGTTCTGGCTCGGGTGTGGCTGCCCTCTGCGTTTCACCAGTTGAGACCGCCTCCTCAGTGATGGGGATTAGGGGAGACCAGGCTTTGGGGACTGCCTTGGTTGGCATAGTCAACCCAAATGTAACTTTGAGACCAGATTTTTTGTTCTTTTTCTGTCTCTTCGATGTTTTTTGTGCCGCACCAACGGCACCGCAGGCTGTGACGTCCTCTGCTGTTCTCTGGAGAACAGGAAAGTCTTTATCTTTTAGAGGAACGTCCTGGTTCAGCGGTCTAACCTCCTGGGGGTTAGGCACCTTGGTCCAGCGGTTTACAGGCAGAACAGGCCTCTGCTGTTGGGGCTGGGTTTCTGCTGGGCAGAGTGTTTTCTTTTGTTGTACTCTGATCGACATGGCGATGAGAATTTCTACAATCCTTCTGGTTCACTGTGTAGATAGTCAACTACTAGCTGAACAGATGTGAGTGCTTTAGGCTTCATTAGAGGAGCATTTAGGAACTTTTGAAGGCTGAGTGTGACATCATCAGTGACATCACACATTTTGCTCCAATCAGATCAGCTCTTATTGGAATGTGAACATACAGTGCCTTTGATGTGCCTATGAGGTTCTACTCACAATTCTCTCTCTCTCTTGCTCGCCCTCTCTCTCTCTCTCTCTCTCTCTCTCGTCTTGGCTGTTGAAATGAACACTGTTTATTGTGTTGCCATGGTGATGGCGGCGCGCACAGACGCAGCGGCCACTTCAGGAGACAACGAACGTGAACGTTTTGAGCGTCTTGTTGTTAATAATTTTATTATTGTTCTTAATAAGAATAAAAAGAATACTTAGAATAATAATTTAGGTTGTAAGTGTGAATGTAAACAATATTTATTTATTATTTACAATACAGATTTGGATTATAATAACAATATTGATGAATGAATGAAATGAAAAATACTTTATTTATCCCAGAAGGGAAATTCAATAATCTGTTATTATTGATTATCTGATTATGATGTGATTACCAATATAATATTATTATTATAATAATTATTGTTAGAAATATTATTAATAAGAATAAGAAAAATAAACACACTTACAATGATAATTTGT
>NW_007579904.1:38900-39756 GCF_000690725.1 Stegastes partitus
TGTAGTTTGTGCTCAGCAAATTTCAGGTGTGTACGACCTTCCCAGTAGGAGGAGATAGACATTGAAATTTATTTGTTGTTTTAGTATTTGTTTTATGTTTTCCAGCAGGTTTCCAAGCTTCAAGTGAGTTTTCGCTGAAAGCATGAGGTCTAAGAAGTAATTACTGAATGAAACTGTGATTTTGAAATGAATGAATTATCTGTGTTATGCAATAGACACTTGAATTGAATCAATAGGTTGATTTCATAAGTTTTAACCTATATGACCAGAAATGCTCATAGCATAGAGGTGAGTTTCTGTTGACCTTATTAAGAGGTCAGGTTTTTGAGTCGGAGCGTTCTTCTGATGAGCTGAGAGTTGAAAGTAGCTTTGGCTGTAGTAGAAGTTGCTAAATGACTATCGCCTAATTTGCATAACTGACCATTTGCATGTAATTGTAATGGCCACTGTAGGAGAGAGGAATAACGTTATGGAAGAGACAAAAAGTGAGTAAGAAGCACCTGTAAATAGGGGCAGAACCACACATGAACTTTCTTCTGTTGATTCTTGTTTTTTATTTTGCCATTGAAATAAGTCATCACTTCTCAAAATAAACAAAGACTAATGCTTTGTCTAGACCCACATTAAATAAATCAATTTTGTCCTGAATTGTTAAATGTTATAATATCAGATTTAATCAAAAGACTGTGATGTGTGTGTGTGTGTGTGGTGGAATTGCAGGCTTAACGTCCAGCCCTCCTCCTTTATCCGGGCTGGGGACCGGCAAAGTGACCCAAAGAGGCACTCTGGCAGAGTTACTGACGTTTTTTTTTTGTTTTTTTGTTTTTCTTTTAAAGTTTTTTTTTTTTTTTTTTTT
>NW_007579904.1:43630-79190 GCF_000690725.1 Stegastes partitus
AGAATGGCTCGACGATCAGAGCGTAGGCGGCACAGCTTCAGTTTTCATTTGGTTCCTCTCCACAGTCTGTTCTGGTCTTTGCAATAACATCTTCATATAAATCAGACACTAAAAAATAATCCTGGCCCCCAAAAAGCTTCCTGTCGAATGATGTGAGTGTAGAGAAAACATTTCTTTTTCCGCAACCACTTGTTATTTTACAATTATATGAAGTAAAGGACCGTCACCACACACAGTTGTTTCATATCCCAGTTGTGTGACGTATTACCTTTGATTCTTTATGGTTATTGTCATCAACCTTCTCCCAGCTGCTGACTTATCTCAGCAGACGAGACACGTTTAATTATGTCAATTATAACTTTAATAATATAAATTTAAGAAACATTTTCAGTGAACTCCTACATACGGTTTCATGAGCAGGCACATTATTTGCTGTTGATTGATACCAAAGTGGGTCCAGCATATTTTATTTTTATCAGATATCAGCATTTCATTAACCTATATCTTGACACAATAAAATTCTGGCAAATGTTTACTTTTTCTGGATTTCTAGTCTTACGTGGACCTGCCCAGAAGACGTTCTTCAGTTATGAATAACCCACGACTTCATGTGAATCTCCAAATATGAGCCCGTAATGACTTTGCCTGTGTATTTTACAGAGTTTGCCTTTTAAGTGTTCCATTGTTATTTGGTCTACAGGTACAGAGTTTGTTGTTTTGGAGGACTTGTCCTGTCTGGATACCAACGCCATCATTCTGAAAGGCACCACCGTCCTCACCTACAAACCCCGGCTGTTGGACAGACCCTTCTCAGGCAGCCTTGCAGGAATAGAGGTGACGTTTCTCACAGTCACAGCATCATATCAGTCAATCTCATAATTCCAATCTGAAAAAGACCACTTTATTAAAGTTGGGAGAGATGAACTGACCTACTCTTGGTACTACCATTGTTTCTGTAGTACCACCTGTACTTTCATTGTCAGTACTGTTATTTCTACCCAGGAAGGAGCTTTAAGTGCTGATTGTGTTTCTGTTGATGCAGTAAATATTATTCCTGCTACTTCTTAAGCTGCCTCCTGCACTCCCTTATAAAGACAACTTCCTGTCCTCCTCTTACTCTTAGTGGCCCAAATGATGCCCAAAGATGCTCAGCACATTGTTATATTTGATGTTTTGGTGTTTAATATTCCATTAGTGTACCGTAAATAAGTCCTGCAGTGCTACTTGGTCATAATATTCCTGGCTTTGTATTTGAGGAATTGTGTCGCCCCCCAGGTGTTCTCATGTCGACTGGGCAGCGAGCAAGAGACGGCGCTGTCCATCATCGACCCAGTCAACATCCAGGTGGAGCTGTGTGGGAGCCCCACGTACCAAAGCAGCTCGGGTCTGCTGGACGCCTTCAATGTGGAGGACATTCCACCGCTGCTAGAGGTGAGGAGTTAGCACTTAGCAAGCAACAAGTGAGCAGCATGTAACTGTGGGTGGCGTAGAGGACCGCACGAGTGGTCACCAACATTTTGGCTTCTTTCCTATCGTTAAAGGTCTTCAGCTTCAACTTTAACGATGTTGTCAGCAGCATTGCTCCTAAAAGACACTGATTTAGTGTTTTACTGTCATGAAGTTCTTTGTATAATGGTACATTCAAAAAGAAAGGTCAAAACAAGTGAGACAGGTATCAGGTGTAGTACGGGTTCAGAAAAGATTTAATTTTTCTTTGTGTCTTTAATGTGACTCTACGTCTAGATGATGGTTTGTTTACTGAGATCTGAGGAATGAAAACATTTTCACAGGATCACTATTATTTCCCAGAAATAGCAACTTTCACGTGTAAACTGTCTGGATTGTCCCTTTAATTGTGGACATGATTCTCTGGCAGATTCAGTTTCCTGTTCTGGACATCCGGCTGTCCTACAATGACATTCAGCTCTTCTTGGCCATCGCAAAGTCCATCCCTACTGCCAGCTCTCCACTGCCAGCTGACTCTGACGCCACCTCTGCTGCCACCAGTGAGGCCACCGCTACACCCAAAGACATCTTCAGACAGAAGACTGAGGGCCTCATAGGTGTGTAAAGACCAATGTATGAACAGGGCTCCAGACTAACTTTTCCACTGGTGTTACCAACTGTCTTGGTTGGTCGCACCAGCTCATGACTTGGTCCCCCTCCCCTCCTATTTTGTTGGTTCAGCACTGCCACAGCTATAAATCCACCATGCATGCTGATGGATAGTTGTTTTTGCATAACTTAGTTATGTTGCATTGATTTCCAGTGCTACAAGACTTGATGTTTGTAAAATGCTTTAATCTGAAAATATATTCATTTTGTCGCTCATTTGCATTTGTTATGAGTGTTTCTTACTCTCCTGTTCTTCATCTTGTACTTTATACTTCATTAGTAATGTTTTGAGTTTTTCGTCTGTAGTGATGTTATTAGTTTTTATATTCATGTTACAGTGTTTGTATCTTGAATGATCCACTCCTTATTTTAATTCGTACTTTTTTCTTCTTTTAGTCATGTCCTTGTATTCTTAATCGAAGGGAAAGCACTTTGGATCAACGTCTGTTGTTGAGTTGCTGTTTTGTCTCCACAGAGGGCCAGCTGAACCATTTACAAGACCTTGGATTCAGGAAAGAGGACTGCAAAAGAGCCCTGCTCCACTGCAAAGGTGAGTGACACCTTTCACTCTGTTTTCTCCACCTGGTGGCCTGGAAGGTACAGCTCACTTGACCAGCATTTAGTGAAACCTGTACAAAAACAGAGCGCTTTGTCCCACAGGTCAGCTGGACCAGGCGGCCACGTGGTTGCTGGAGAACGCTGAGAGCATGGCGGGACATCCCAGAGCCAGGGCCGACTCTGGCACCAGCAGCCCCTCAGCTCTTCTCTCCGGGGTGGAAGTGAAGGCCGAGAGCGTCTGCATCTGTTTCATTGACGACTGCCTGGACTGCGACATACCACTGGCTGAGCTCACCTTCTCTAGTAAGGCTTATTTACCTGAGCTACGTAATCGCAGCGCTAAATACACGATGAGCTGTGCTTCACAAAAACAGATGAATGAATTTCAAAAAAATAAACAACTGTCAACAGCTTAACTGTGGTTGAAGCTTCACTTCAGCTAACAAGGTAGCATTAGTGATACGGTTAGCAACAGCAGGTACCACAAGGGTGGTAATGCCTTTAGAAAACTAGAAAACTGCTGTTCACTCTCAGGCTTGCTGGGTTTATAGAGATATTTTTCCACCTCATAGTTGCACAGGCGGGTAAGTTTATTGTCATACCAATATCTGTAGCCCGTTAGCTAACCGTGGCTATGACTAACACCACCAGTGATGTTGGGATCAGCCCTAAACTTTGCCCCCGTGGTGGTGACGCCCACCCTGCATGTCTGAAATGATTACAACGATATTACTTCATGGTGTTGCTTATCTCTTTATAATTTTCATGTGGAACTACAGTGGAAGTAGTGCAGCAGCCTGATAACACTGATCATTTCTTTGTCTTTATTATTGCAGGGCTTTATGTGCTTCAGCGCATTGGCTCCACCCAGGAAGGCAACGCCAGCTTCACTCTGTCTGGAGACTACTACAACAGAGAGCTGTCGGGTAACTCACTTTACTTACAGCATGTTGTACACTGTTCAGTTGGCCATGAAAGTAATCCAGCTTCATGTTTGTTCAGGCCCAGAAAAACCAAAAACATTAATTCTGCTTCCAGCAGAAAGATGTTGAATGTGGGAAATTGGGTTCCGTTCTTCTGGAGGTTTACCATCAGTTTAGTTTGTACTGAATTAAAACTAGAGCTAAAACCATTTAATAGTGTTCAATAAGCAGCTGGACAGTCAAATGCAGAACAAGTGAGATTATTGGGTGGACCTAACGGATATGGAAACGTTACTTCTTATGAAGGACACTCCTCACGTCTCAGTTTTGTAGGTCCAGCTTTGGCTGATTTCTTGGGGAATTCACTTATAGGTCTATTACTATAGAGTCATGAACATAAGTCAGTGCAGTATCCCAAAGGTTTTAACAGGTGTTTATATATATATATAAACACCTGTTAAAACCTTATTATATATATATAATTGTGTGTGTTTACCTGCCTGTCAGGTTGGGAGCCCTTCATCGAGCCCTGGCCCTGCTTCCTGTCCTGGCAGCAGCAGGCTGCCGGCCGTCTCCACCCTCCACGTCTCAAGATGGGGATTCGAGCCAAACAGAGACTAGATGTCAACATTACTTCTGTGCTGCTCGGTAAGTAAATGAGGGGAATATTGTTCACTTCTCACCATACACAGCAGGCTGAACAGTGTTTTGGAGGTCAAATTTGACCTGTTTTGACTTTTGACAGCAGTAAAAACACCCTGAACGTCATTCTTGTAGCCTAAAATTTGATGACTTTTCCTAAAAGAACTCAAAATGAACAAAAAGGGTTGCGAGGGTGGTGGTGGGGGGTTCGTAACGTTATAAAGGTGCCTGAGCTAAGCTAACACAACGGGACAGACGAGACGGAGATGCAAACACCGAAAAGACGGACTGCAAAACAGGAACAACCTGCAGCAAATGTGGGAAACACGTGTGCACGTAAAGTTTCCTACCAATGCTTTGAATGCAGAGACCAGTTTATAACAAGCAGTTTTATTATTTAATGTTTTGGGTTCTAAGTGGTAAATGTTCAGTTAATACTGATAGTTATGTGAGGACAGCGTTTAACGGTTGCAGCAGTTAAACATAGTTATCATTATAATTTCCAGCTGTTCCAAAATGTTCTTCCCATTTTTAAAATCAATAAAAAATATGTATTTAAATCATTTTGGCCTTTATGTTTTTATGTCTTGTGTAAAAACAGGACGTGATACTCTGTAGTAGTAGATGTTTTTCTCCAAAAACGAATGTTAGAAAATACATTCTCCCTGCTCTATGAGAGATTTATTAAAGATTAGTCCTACATGTATTAATGTCACATAGACTAATTAGACATTCTAAATAGATCTGTAGTTTAAAATTTGTTGTGGACACTTACTATGAGGGAATTCTTGGTCCGGGTCAATTTTGACCCAGAAATATGAACAGTATGCAAGGATTAACACATCAAACTGTGTTCCGGTGTTACGCTTGATGTTGAACACGTCTATATCTGCCATTCCAGAACAATACAACACCACCAAGAGCTCCTGGATAGCTGACTACTGCAGCGAGGAAGAGCCGAGCCCTCAGTCTTCACCCCCTCTGCCCTGGATCGGCTCCTCCGTCGACCCACCCAGCTTTGGACAGAGTGAGTTCCAGGGACACGCAAATAAATCGCTGATTAGTGCAGAAAAAAAATCTAAATAACAAAAAAAAAAGATAGCAGTGTTTCAAATGTATTTGTAGTAAAAAAATACCAGAACTACCAGGTGGCAAAAGACAAGCTACACAGCATCATTTCCAGTCTTGTAACGTTGTACAGCTAAATGGACAGTGAAGAAAGTGTGCACCGTTGTTTGTGTATCTGGGTGATGTTGTTGCCTGTGTAACAGAAAAACACACAAGGCATCCTCAAAGCAGCTGCTGTCAGATTAGTAGAGCTTTGGTCGGGTGCTTCGGTTGTATGTGTTTATCCTGAGAGAAACTTGGTTGATGGGCGGCTCTATTTTGACAAACAGATTTTCACCTTTTTGTAATGGTTCTCTTATTTGATATGAACATAGGTAATCGATCAAATCAATCACAAAGCTTGCCACTTATCCACCAGGTTCCTCCTCCCTTTGGTTGAATAGGAACAGAATGAACCTGTGACATGTTGTCTGAGAGATGATTTGAAGTGAAGCATGAATTGCACTCCTGGTTAAAGTTTAGGTTTGCGGAGAAGCGCCGCTGTGCCGACGCGGCGTTGTGTTTACGGATGACCAACCTCTAACCCTTTAACATGTTCCCTCTGCATGTGTCTCTGTTGTGCAGTAACTGTCTCTCTCTGCTGTTAGGTGCACCTCTTGCTCACCTTAGAACTAGGAGCACAGCCAGCTTGACATGCCTCGAGCAGCAGATTCACTCCAGAGGTACAGTTCAGAGTTTAGCTGCCCAGACTGAAGCCTCCTTCAGCAGTACACTCGGTCTCACATCTCATTCAGTCCTCGTGAATTGTTCCTTAGAGCATCTTGCAGTGTAATAAAGGAATGCACACTTATCTCTGACAAGTAGGTGGATGCATTACAGTGCAATGCTCTGCTGGGAAACATACGGTCCTGGTACGACCATTCACTTAAAAAGAATGCAGACCAAACCCTGAAGTGATCACAGTGTAGATTTCAGCTGACGTTAGCGTTAGCGCTGCGATACGATGCAGACACACAGTGAAGGGATCAACTGTAAACCACAGCCTCTGCTGTTTCTTTTCTCTTTCTCACTTTCCTTCTTTCTACTAATGCAATCTAAAGGCCCCCAAAATAACTTTTATCAATGCGATGGTGATGTTGTGAGCCTTTAGACAAACATGAAAAAGCAGCAAGTTGCCAAGTAAAGACACACATAATGCTCATGTAATTATGGCTCTGGATAACTGGCCAGTGACAAAACCAGGGGCATAAAATTAGAATCAAACTGTATTTGTCCCCTGGGGGCAATATAAGGTACACAGAGCAGTTGGATCAACACATAAATAATTTAATGGATTGCAAGCAGGATGAGCAAAGGGGGGCAGTGATGGTAGCACTCTGTAAGACGGACATAAAAACACACAATCATCTTCATTAAATGGAGTCTGTGGCACGTTAAACCGAGAGAAAAGGGGAAAAAGAAGAGCATGCACACACACACACAGATCCAAAATAAGAACGATAAGTCTATAAATCAACCTGAAGTGCCGTTAAACAGACACAGCACTGGAATAGTGAGATTCTAGTCGTATTACTGCAGGAACTCCGTCTGGTTCTCTCGACTGTAGTTGAGTTTAATCTGCTACACAACTGAATGATCGCATATTCAGCCGTGTCGCAGATTAGAGTAGCGATGACGACAGTAAATAAAATCAGGCTGAATAGATTTTCCCGTCTTGTCTTCCCTCCTTGTTTCTGCGTGTTTGCTTTACATTTTGGCTAAACGGCATGACCTCCATGTTTTCCACTGCATGGCCCGTAGTTGTGAATCCATCGTGAAGTTCACTTGACGTTATGGCACCAGTGGTCTTCTATGATGATTGCTGCATCTTGCATCATCTGGTCATTATCTTTTGTGGTGCTTTGATAGCACAACATGCAGTTTATTAGACTTTGCTTTTTCATCTGCTAAATATAAACACTTTGAAAACTTCTACTAACCACAGGGGTTCCCTGTTGGCAGCAAAAGTTGGTTTATAGCAGCGGTTCCAATTTGTGTGTGCTTTACTTTTCAACAAAATTTACAAATTTCCAGCGGTGTCTGATTGTTTTCTCCAGCAGGCAGTAAATAAGATACTGTGATGGTAAGTAGCTATATATATGTATATGTAGTATATATACATATAAATGGGTCATGCCTCAATTCACATAGTGTTAAAAGTTCACGCCTGACCGTCTCATATTTATCAGATTTATTTTCTGTGCGTAAATATGTTAGAAAATAAAACGTGAACATTTTGGTTACAGGTGGTGAAACTTTTAAAGCTGCTTTTGGGGCTTGTAGAAGCCGATAACGTAATAACTGACCGATGATGTAATGAAGTCCTGAACCGATAACGGTAACCGATAGCCAATAACATGATAACTTATTGGTCTGGTTAAAAAAAAAAAGTCTTTGCAAACGTAATAACCAGCCAATAACATAAAAAGTTAATATGTTATTGACCGATTGCATTTTAAAAATGGCAAATTTATTACGTTTTCGGCCGTTATTATGTAATTGGCTTCTATAGGGCTGCTCTCGGAGTGGTTTCACCATCACACCTGCTCATTGCATGTTCAAATATTGGCCGTACAAACAAATTTTCTCTCGTAAAGTGTCCGTCTGACTGGCACCATACTCGACATTTAAAGGCACCTGTTGATGACGTAACAGAAACATAACAGGTTTTTTGGTTAATATCAGAGTAGACAGAAACACTGAAATATAACTGGTTTGTGTTATTCTATCAGAGCAGGGTCGTACCATTGGAAACCATATCTACATACTACTGAGCCTACAAACTTTCATGGCTGTAGCCACGTTATTTCTCAAGTTGTGGCACTTCAAACATTTCTCCACAGATTGGCAAAACAAAAATTAACACGACACTCACACATGGACGTGTAATTAAAAAAACAGTGACCCCGGATTTTACACATGAACAATTCGATCAGTATTCAACACATTTAAAAAAAATAAAAAATAAAAAATCTGTCAAATTGAAGACGGTCAGGCGTGGGGGATTCGGTGAATTGAGGTGGAATGACCCATGTGGAGGAGTTACGCCCCTTGTTTCTGAGAGAGGCTGAGAAGTGACCTCATATGTTTTAAAGTACTCTTCAAATTACCATTTATTTTTGTGTTCTGAACAGCTGATTCCACATATTGATCTCTGTATAATGTATGAGCATGTGTACAACATGAAGCGAAGCCAATTTGAACTTATAAATCATAAGTTCTAACTTCAGAGATAATAGATAATATGCTGCAGTTGTCACAGCCCGACCAGTTGTCCCTTTGATGACTAAGCTAGTGTGTAAAACTGGTGGCGTGCCCCTTTAAACAAGTACATCCTCATGCACCTGTGCCATGGCTGCGCTTTAGCAGGAGACAAAAGCAAGTGCATGACTATGCAAAGTCAAAATACCAAATGAAGTAATGTTAAAACACCAAGCACTCCTGTCTCCTCTCTGATTGGGTTTTCACTTCGGTTCCTGCAGATGTCAAGCTGTCCAAGAGGAGGCAGCCGTTTGTGCCGTACGCTCTGCGCAACCACACGGGATGCACCATGTGTTTCGCCACTCTGACTACAACCCCCACCAGGTGAGTGAGTGTTAGCCTTCCAGGGGCATTTGTATGTTTGGAAACAGTTCTTCCGTCTCATATCTTAGGCTCAAAAGGAGCTTTAGGTTGCAGCATGAGACGACGGAAAGTTAAAGTGAACAACAAAAGTAGGTTCAGCCATGTGCAACATCACAAAAATGTTAAATGATTCATATTTGCTTGTAAGAAATCTATTTTTTTTTTTTATTTAAACAAAAGGTATTTGGTCTCATTTTGGTTTTGTTAAAAACAAATAGCTAGTTGAGACTGAGTGACACTAAAACACAACAGGTGACATCAAAAACACTCAGTCCTTGTTTATTGGCTTAAAATCACTTGTAAAGTTTCCACAGAGCGCCGATGTGGGCGTACGATCAAAGCTAATGGTAACATCATCCAGATAAACTGCACCACACAGTAACACTCAGGAGTTTTCTGTTGCTATAATAATTAAAAATAAAAGTAATCCACTGGATGTCCGGTTTCTTGGATGCTTTGAGTGCATGAAGCCTCTCGTGTTCACTCTTGCAGCCAACAGTTGGTGGAGCTCTGCTTGTGGCTTTTAGAGTTAGCAGAAGGAGCTCTAGCATTTAAACAAACCGGATGGACGACCGCAAGACAGCTGCTCATTGAGGAAGCAGTGAGAATGCAGGTCGATGCAAAGTTGGACGATTGTTGGTTTACGAAGTGTCACGTAGCAGATGAGTCAAATTATCAGGGGCTTGTAAAACCTCAGAGCTCTTCTAGTGTTAGAGGGGCTCGAGGAATAGCAGAAGTAAATGTCCTAATCACTGCTTTTAGTTTACACCTCCATCCAAACAGTAAAAGTTAATCTTCACCATGTTGCCCACAGGGTGGCGCTGTCTCACAGCAGCAGTGCAGACTCCATCTCAGACGTCCACGGTCCAGGAACTGATGACACCCACAACGTCAGTCAGTGGAGGGAGGTGCTGCCCGGGGAGGAGATCCCTTTTGAGTTCGAGGCCCGAGAGAAGCTTCGTCACCGGTACAACTCTGATTCACACGTATAGCAGCCGTGCTTTTTATCCAGTGAATATGATCCTGTTGGCTGGTTGTTATTCTCACTGGTTTGATCCGTCTGAAAGCAGAATTGTTATGAAACATCTGCTTTGCTGAGGATACTGTACAATAACTTAATGGTATCAGGTTTCTGCCCCAGTATTTCTGTTTGTTGTATTATTTGAAATACGATTTTAACATTAAAAATCTAAAACAAAATGTCTGCAAATACGGAGCAGAGAATAGTGAATTACTTTGACCTGTTACAACTTTCACAAATGTTCTGCTTGTCTTTTTTTTTTTAAGGGGAATAATTTTGGCCTGTGTGTATTTGTGTTCATGAGTGGCATAATACTAATAGAATACAATAGAATTATTTTTATTCATCCCCCATTGGTGGAAATGTACACGCCACAGCAGCATCCAAAAAAAATGAAGAAAACGTACAAAGAAATAACAATAATTAAGTAATAAAATAAGTATGTATGCAAAATGATAACAAAAATATGCTATTGAATGGAACAAAAATACAATATTTACACTTTTGCTGTGCAGAAATGAATTGTAAACAGTCTGTAATTCTGTCTGTTTGGTTAAAATCAGCCAGTGATGCTGACGTTGTACAGTCACATCACAGTCAGGAGGAATGACCTGCAGTAGGGCTCCTACAACTACAACAACATACGACACTCCTGTGCATTGCTTTGACCTGTAAAACCCAGTCTGAACTATGCTTTATCCACTAATGCACTTTGGAAGTCGTTGCTATGTGCCGCTGATCCTTTTTTTCCCTGCAGACACACTCATGAGCTGAAGCTGCACCAGCTGCTGGTTCGGGTTTGTGGATGGGAGCAAGTCAAGCCGGTGTCTGTGGACAAAGTGGGCGTTTTCTTCCGTTACGCAGCTCCGGACCGAAACAACTCGTCCAACACTGTGAGCGCAACCTCAATAAAAACAAATGTTTATATTGATAATGTCAAGGCTTTTGTAGGAGCTTGTTTCTGATGTTAAACGAGTCTTTTTCTCATTTCCAACAGGTTGGCAGCCCCATTAGCAGGACGAACATCATCCACCCACATGTTTATGTGAGTCACTTCTTGTTTCATTGAACAGTCGGTAGAAACATTTCTATTCCTAAATCTAAATAATAATCAAACAGTGGCTGGCATGTATATAAATAAAGGTCCGGCATAATATATAAAGATGGAAATATTAGTAATGAAGTAGCTTAGCATCAAGCTAGCATGATGCACTTTATATGCTGTTTATTATCACATAAGTCAAGTAAACACAGCAGATCATCACCACTCAAAAAGTAAAGCCGGAGAATGTGTTTTGCTTAAAAAAAATCTAAAGTTTTGTGACCTGAACTGCATAAAAAATAGAAGAAGAACCTACTGAAAACAATGAAATAAAAAAAAAAGAAAGAAAAAAGTGACGAGTATGACTGTTGGAGTAAATGTACATTATACATCAGGATCACAGGTAAACATTAAGGAAGTGTTGAGTTTGGATCAACATCGAATTAAATCAATAGCATATTAATTAAAATAAGGTCTGCTTGAATGTCTTTCTCATTTCATTGCGACCTAATTGTTAAAAGTTTGTTAAAAGCTTAGCAAATGTATCAGACCACCAGCCAGTGTCAGGTTTATGCCACAGCTGCCCTAAAATAACAGCATTGTTAATTACCTAAATCATTTCTTATGTTTCTGTAATGGTTCATACACCAGTAAGTAGAAGCTCTTTAAACAAAATGATATTTTTAATGCTGAAATATAATTATTATGGTTATACATGAGTTTTCAGATTTTCTGTTTTACCCCCAAAAACCCAGAAATAACAGTAAAGCATATAATTATTATTTGATTAAGATGTCAAATTATAGTTGTTTACGTGCATAAAAATTCCTCATTCCTGTTCAAAATGGTAAAACGTGGACAGCTGACCGTGAACTGTATCAAACCTGAATTTAAAACCTCGTGGTGACTCGTTGTTTTGTGTGTGAACCCATGCGGCCCCTCAGTTCTCGGCCCTGCCTCCCGTCAGAGTGGTCTTCTCCATCACCATGGAGGGCAGCGCCAGGAAGGTCATCACCGTCTGCTCTGCCCTCATGGTGAAGAACCGGCTGGACGTTCCCATGGAGGTCCGACTCGACAGCCCGTCTGCGCCTGACAGTAAGACGCTGCTCCGTTTTACTGGTTTTGGCCCTGTTACCGTCCCAGTATGCTAAATAATCCTATAAACAGTTGAAGCTATCTGAGGGTGTGTTTTGATGTCATTTTAATTTCTCTTAATTACAATGTATTTATTTGATACTTTATATATTGTATTTATTTAATTTGATTGTCATTTATTTTATGTTATTTCAGCTTATTTAAGTGCGACATGAAAGCATATAATGTTAGACTAAACACTTTATAAATTGAAGTATGTTTACGTTATGTATTTTATTTATTTGTTGTTTTTTTTTTATTGGATTTCCATGTGCAATTGTATTTTATTATTTTCCTTCTTTTGTTCAAAGTGCTGTCAAATTAGTCCAGTCTGCCTCGTGATAGCGCTGTGAGTCAGGCCCAAAAACATTTTTGTAAAGGTCATGCCCCTCATATCTTAAGTCTGATTGACTTAAGTTTTGAGAAATAAATTTCTTCAGAAAAACTTCTCTCAGTATAAAAGTCTGTCATGAAGGATTTTTTGCTCGTGTGCTTAATGTGCAAAAGTGACTTCTTAGATTTTGACTCTGTCGACACAGTACCGCAGGGATGAGCAACGAACTTCTGTTTTATTATTATGTGCCATGTAAAATAAATAAAGATGACGGCCACTAACCAAAAACCTTTGGAGAGGCTGAGGGGAGCAGGAAATAGGCCACAACTTGTCCAGTTTGTCTAATTATCATAAATCTTAGCGATGTGTTTGGAAATAGGTCTGAAAATGCATTTTGAGCCCAACTCATAGTGGCAACAAGACATGCCTCCCACCATGTCCTAGAGCAGACCTTCTGTCTGGTCACAGTTCTTTCATTAACTATAAATGACCTTTAGTGTGATCCAGCATACGTGAATAGTTGTTTTTTTATGGTTGCTGATCAAATATTTATATAAGTCTGATTTAATGGTTATCATGTTCGGTTTAACGTGAAGTCTGATGTTTAATTCTGAAAGAGGAAAGTCAGACGCCGGAAAAAGACGCTAAGCTAGACGACACGCTGAGAAAGTATCTTGCAAATGAGGAAAATTGTGATAATTTTAATGTGTTCGTTTGTTGCTGTGTGTCATCTTAAAGAATCTCTGTGTTGACAGAACCGGTGGTGTTGCCTCCTATCCTGCCCGGCCAGTCCTTGGCGGTCCCCCTTCACCTGACATCCTGGCGCCTGCAGGGTCGGCCCAAAGGCCTGGGCTTGTTCTTCTGTAAGGTTCCCATCCACTGGACCAGCGTGGAGAGGCCTGGAGAAATCAGCAGCAGTAAGAGGGAATGCCACTCGGCGGACTTTGACGACAGCCACAAGCGTAACTTCAGGTAGACGATCGGTCAGATGGTTTTGTTCTTCTTCCTGCTTCTTGTTTTCTTCTGGTACCATTCCATTCCCCTCGTTTCTCTGCATCTCGCAGGTTTTGTGTGGTCATCAAAAAGGAAAACTACCCCGACCAGCAGCCTGCCAAGAGGCAGATCTCTGGCAGTACGAACCAGATCTACCGACAGCCGGGCCACACCATCTACCTGCTGCCCACCATGGTTGTGGCCAACCTCCTGCCTTGTGACCTCAGCTTCTACATCAAAGGGACGACGATCAAAGGCTCGCTGAAGCCCGGAAAAGAGGCGGTGCTTCACGCTGCCGACACCTCGCAGAACATGGAGCTAGGTCATGACTCGTCGAGCAACAGTTTTTGGCTGTTCAAGGCTTTCTGTCTTCTCACTCACAGTGTTTGTGATGTGCACCCTTTAGGAATCCTACTGGAGAGCTTCCCCGTGTGCAAAGAGCTGCTGATTCCTCCCGGGACTCAGAATTACGTCGTTCGCATGAGGCTGTACGACACCAACAAGCGCCTCCTTTGTCTCACCATCCGCATCATCCTACGGGCACAAGGGGCTCTGAAGATCCTCATTTCTGCCCCCTACTGGCTCATCAATAAGACTGGTGATGTTTTTATATTAAAAAAAACAATTGTGGCCATTTATAATGTGGCGATTACTTTAAAAACAGACATCTGTGTCACCATTTGCTAAAGCCACTTTCATCTCTCAGGTCTGCCGTTAATATTCCGTCAGGACAACGGCAAGACGGACGGAGCAGGCCAGTTTGAGGAGCACGAGTTGGCTCGAAGCCTCAGTCCATTGCTGTTCTGCTACACCGACAAGGAACAGCCTGCTATGTGAGTGACCGGAATACCGAGCTCCCATATCAAGTCCTGAATTCTGAGCGAGCGTGAGCTTCTACCCAACAGTTACGGTGTTCATTTATGTTTACATTTCCCCGTCTGCGTCTATTCCCAGGTGCACAATGCGGATCGGAAAAGGCATCCACCCCGATGGAGTTCCAGGCTGGTGCCAAGGCTTCTCCCTGGATGGAGGCAGCGGAGTCAGGGCAGTGAAAGTGATCCAGCACGGCAACAGGCCTGGCCTCATCTACAACATCGGCAAGTTCAGAGTCAACACAAATGAATAGCGCTGGTAGTGGACAGTGCTAGCTCAACTAGTGACTGACTAAGATCGAGCTTATCCTGTGTCCCTTCGTTGCATAAACATTACTGGAATTATTTGACTGAACTGGGCTTGGCAAAGTAATAACTTTGCACGAGAAAAACTGAGACCGAGATTCCATCAGAGCCTTTGAGGAAAACTATGCAAAAGCTATTTAATGACTTCTCTTTAGTAGCTTGCGTTGCTATTGAAGGACATAGTGCATTGACATTGCAATTTTCTAAGTCGTGTTAAGGATGGTTTTTGGTATTTTGCCACCATAGGGTAACTAATGTTTGCAAATTCAAATAAACTGCAGCAGCCTGTTAACGTATCTTAATGACCTCCCTCTGTGGTTTTAAAGTTGTGGCTCGCAAAATGTTGCAGCATCTCGACCCTGAAATTTAATTTCCCAACTTTCCTATGATTGCATTTCTAAGTTGTCCCAGTTTTGTTCTTTGATCAGGACTCAGATACTACCTTTCTAATAATACTCCTCCGTTTTTGTATGCATTAGTACCATTAATACGTTGCACCTGTTTGTGAGCCTCATTGTGAGAAATCATTGCTCAGACAGAAAGTTAGAAGCAACAGGAAGTCTTGGTCTCACACATGCAGAGTCTTCTTCCTGAAACAGTAGAACAGAGTTAAAACCAGGAGTTGTGTTGAGCCATCATGTCCTTATTCTGAGCTAAAAATTGAAAGAAAAACTGTGGGGGACTCGTGAGGCTTTGCTTAATTTGCTGAAAAGGGCAAAATATGGGACCTTTCCATCCAAAATGTGTCTGTTGTTTGAGTTTTTTTCAGGCATTCATTGTTCCCCATCTCGTCAATGCAGGTATCAGCGTTCGCAAAGGGAAAGGCCGCTACAGGGACACTCACATCGTCACCTTCGCCCCGCGCTACCTGCTCGACAACCGCTCCACGCACAAACTGGCCTTTGCTCAGAGAGAGTTCGCAAGAGGGAAGGTGAGAAATGGAAAGAAAAATGAGCAGTTCAGAGGGCGTTCTGGTGGTAAAGGTAGTGGTTAAGAGTGAGTGACATCTTCAGTTCAGTTGGAGGAAGGCACCTTTATCATCCCCTGTCTCTACACATATCTTATCTGCATCTCACCAATAAAGATCCAATAAAAAAATGCAAAGAAACGAGCTTTTCATAGTTCTTCAGCTCTCAAAGAGGTCTGAAGTCGTTCTCTGTGGTGCTCAGAGAGTAAGCAGGTGATTAAGCAACTGATCCCAGTGAATGAGCAGAGAGAACATCACGACTCTGCAACTGGAACCTGATAAATCTTCTGTCTGTACGTTCAAGAGTCAAGACCTCCATTGGTCACAAACACAATTATACACATTATAACGCACAATGAAATGCATTTAGCACCTGTTCCAGACCGAAAAAACAATAAGAATAAAGAATAAAAACAGACAAGAAATAAATATATATATGAACGTATACACATAGTTAAAAAAAAGTATATATACAAGGCAAAAAGTGAACGGTTGAAGCTCCGTCTGTAGCTCTTCGGTCTGACAGCAGCCTTTTATCGATGCGTGTCTCAGGGTACGGCCAACCCAGAGGGCTACATCTCCACCCTGCCGGGCTCCAGCGTCGTCTTCCACTGGCCTCGAAACGACTACGACCAGCTGCTGTGCGTTCGCCTCATGGACACGCCCAACTGCACCTGGTCCGGAGGCTTTGAGGTCAACAAACCCAAGTCCTTCCATGTCAACATGAGGTGAGCCACGTGTACACTTTGCAGCACTAATAATCGTTATTTATCAAACAATAACTCTGTAGGCTCATGTGTAAATCAGTGGTTGTTTTCCTTTCACCAGTTAGTACGTGTAGGAGCTGAAGAAAAAACTTTAATTTTCTACACTTAGTTTTTATAGGTCACACATTACTACATGGTTTATTATTAAGTTTGGATGTTTAAATTGGTGACTGGATGTCTAAGTTTAACTGTCATTCCCTCGTTTTATTGCTAAATTCTGTCTTTGTTTATCTTGGAACTCCCAAACTACATCTGGATCGTAAATATTTTCATTTGGTGATTATTGGAGTATCGTCATCACTGTTTCCTGTCCTATATACACTCCCTAATCTTGAGAACGAGATGAAAATTATAAGCATTTTACGATGGTGAAACGGGCAAGTTTGTGGTGTCGGAGGAGACGTAGCCTTAGGAGATGCTTTTTGTTCTTTAAGCCCTTCTGCTGCAGAGTTATTGGGCTGCAGTCAGCATCAGTGAGGGCCTTAATTTAGGTCGAGGATCAGCCTGTGTCTTCACAGATCCTCCGGGTCAGCTCAGGGGAAATTATTTGGGGTCGACCACTCGACTTTTTTTGTCCCATAATCCTCAGGATCTTTTAAGAAGTTTTAAACGACTGTCTGAACCCCACGATGGGAGAGGCCTTGCTTGTGCAGCTCAACAGTCCGGCCTCCTTCAAAGACAGAAAACACTTTATTTTGCCTTTGCCATCAGAAAGTCAAGACGGCGTGAATGTCTGGCAGAAAATGGCACGAAAGCCAGATTATTGTGCAGATTCTGCTTAAACTTTTGATCAGCTGATGAGCAGCCTGTTTGAGTTTAAATGCAGTTTTCAATAAATAAACTGTTTTTCGTCCCTGTTTTCTCTTTTTGCATTTTGAAGCTTTACTTATAACCTGGTCATGATCCACAAAATGCAAATACTTTTTCCCCCGGTCCTAAGATTTTGATCAGGAGTGCGTCAGCCTGTACGTTGTTCGAAGGTTTTAAGTGGATCTTCTTGTTGAACAGGGACACGCTAGGAAAGTGTTTTTTCCTGCGGACGGAGATCACGCTGAAGGGAGCCACCTACCAGATCTCCTTCACCGACACCGACCATCTGCCTCCACCGTTCCGCATCAACAACATCTCTGAGGTACTGCCGCTCTCAATCACATAGCCAGTACTAAACTGTGAATGTATTTAATCAAATATGACGGCCTGTGGATGCCCTGATCTCTCTCCATGAACTCCTATGACACCAACACATACAGTTAAAACCAGGAGTTGTATAAAAACACATAAAACCTTTTTTTTTCTCACTGTCTGACTAAACTTTTCGTGTTTTAGGTCAGTTAGGATCACCAACATTATTTCTATTTGCTAAACTCCAGAATAATGAGAGAGAGAATTTTTTTATTACTTTCTTCAAAGTGAGAAGTTTACGTTCACTAAGATGCCTTCAAATTATTTGGGAAAGCCCAGATGATGATGTCATGGCTTTGGAAGCTTTTGATAGGTTAATTGACAACATGTGAGTTAATTGGAGGCACAACTGTGGATGTATTTTAAGGCACACCTCAAACACGCTGCTTCCTTTAGTGACAATATGGAAAATCTAAAGAAATCAGCCAAGACTAAATATGTAACGATAGAATCAACTTGATTGGTTGGATCCCTCCAGGTGCCCATCCAGTTCTGGCAGCACGGCGTGGCCGACATCCGGCTGCACACCGAGGTGAAGGCGAGCTCGGAGCTGGACTACGCCTGCGATGAGCCCACGCTGCCGCCCTGCCTCTCGCTCACCGTGAAGGGAGCCGGATCCTCCGAGGTCACGGCCGACATGAACTTCTTCAGAGAGTACAACAAACTCTACTACGAGAACTTCATCTACATCGCGGCCACGCACACCTTCTCACAGTACGGACACGACTAAGTGGAAAACATGGGTCATGCTCTTACATTTAGAAGGTTGAAGTCAAAGCTGTGTCGTTCTACATCTGCAGGAATGTTGACAAGAGACCTGTTGGGAAGAAACGTCAGGTGAGCTGCGCTGAACTGGTTCTCGATGTGGACACCAAGACTCAACGGATCATCCTGAAAAAGAAGGTTTGTTTTCATAGTTCAGAAACTGAATGGACAGATTCCACCAAAAGTCACACTTATGTGACTTTAAAAGCTGGAAACAGCATTAAATGGAGGCATCGTCATGCAGTTTTAAAAGAGAAGAGACAAACAAAAGTGCACCAAATCGATCATTTGATTATCAGAAATAGCCAGAAAGGTTCTTTTACATCACTTCTTAAAACCTGCTTTTTTAGACTTGCTGTTAAGTGAAATTTACTTTTAGCTTTAACTAGTTTTAGTGTTCTATTCTGTATTTATGCACTATTTACCCGTTTATTTTACATGTTCTCTGTTGCTTTATGTTAACTTTCGCTGCCTCGTTCTTCGGGGTGATGTCCTCTTTAATTTTCTTAGATTTTTAATTTCTAATTTTTAATCTTCAGTCTTATTCCCCAACTTCAACTGTCTGATACGTAGGACCTCAGCTTTGTTTAGTATGCGTCCTAATCTAATTATTCCTTTAACTTAACATTTTTGTAACTGATTTTATTTGACTGCCCTGCCTTGTGTCCTCATGCCTTTTGTCCTGCTTGGTTGCCTCTGTGACTGTTCTTAAAGGTGCTACATAAATAAAGTTAATAAAATTATAATTACCTGCATTTTTCAACATTAATTAAATGTTGAAGTCAAAAAGAGAACATTACAAATTTTCCGATTCAAGCCTCCGTAGTCAGAGGATGTGTGGCTTTTTTCTACTTCTGCATGTACAGAACAAGGCGTGGGTTCTCGGAAACAGTAATTAGGAGATGAAAGCAAATATCAAACAGTATAAAAAATTAATTAGTCTGTAATGAGTGTTTTAATAACATCGACTGTTGTGCAGGAGCCGGGGAAGCGCTCTCAGCTCTGGAGGATGACGGGGACCGGCATGCTTTGCCACGAAGGCTCGTCGCCGCCGCAGAGCAAGCCGGCCCAGCCGCGGCCGCTGGACTCCTCTCTGGTGCTGGACATCGCTGGGCTCGCCGCTGTTAGCGACAACAGGTTTGTACTGTGCTGTCACCACAAACTGGACCGAAGTGTGTCGTGGAAGACTGTCGTAACCGGTCGCTCTCTTGCTATCTGTTCATCTTTGCCAGTTTCGAGCCGTTGATGCTGAGGAGGCCAGACTCCCGTCGCAGCACCACTCAGACGTGGTACTTCAGCTCCGGCATGCTGACCTGCGGCCTTCCCCGACTCGTAGTACAGGTCGGCTCCCCGAGTTATTGACACGGAATTTGAAAGAGCCTTCCTAAGATGTTAACATTTTAAGTTGTGGTACAGTCTTCCTACTTCTTTTTTTTCCCCAGCGTGATATTTATCATGTATTATGTTCCCTGCAGGTGAAGGGCGGGGTGACCGGCTTGTACGACGGAGCGGAGGTGGTGCTGGGACCAGATTCAGGGCTGCTGGAGCCGGGACCGGAGCAGCAGTTCATCAACCAGAAGATGAGACCTGGTTCTGGCGTGCTGTCGGTCCAGGTGCTGCCAGACGGGCCCACACGTGTCCTGCAGGTAAGAACGAGGGAATAGTTGGGTTTTTTTTTTTAAAAATTGATTAAAGTGGGGCTGCAAGGTGGCTCGGTGGTTAGCACCGTCGCCTAGCAGCAGGAAAATACGTCTGATCATTTCTGCTTTTCATTACAAGCACGGTGAACTTTATCATTTCCGCTCACAGACGTTTGTCGTTTCTTAAACTCTTTGCAGATCAGCGACTTCAATCAGAGGAGAATGATCCGGAGCTCAGCGAGCACAGAGCAGGAGAGCAGCAAAGAGGACGTGAAGAAGACAGAGCCTGAACCTCAGCAGGAGCTGGAGGTACCAGAGACTGCTTATCATATATCAGCCAGTGTTTTGATTTATTGTGTGCAGTTCCACAGAAGTTTGAAGCAATCGCCTACAAGTCTGCTCTGTGTTCATGCCCAGGTGCTGGTGAACTTGGAGGAGGGTCTGGGTCTGTCTCTGGTCAACAAGGCTCCTGAGGAGCTTGTTTTCACCACGCTGTCCGGCATCGATGTCCACTTCACCCGCACTGCTGCCAACGAGGTGTTGGAGCTCAGCATCCAGAACATCCAGGTGAGCTCTGAGAAGTCAGAAATGAATCAAGCATCACATTCAACCACTAAAACTACATTTTTGTAAAACAGTAAATTTGAAAATTCATGGATAACAACAATAATTATACTTTAGTTTTTAGGTTAAAGAGCTTCTACATACTGATGTATTAACCCATCACAGAAACATAAGAAATGATTTTGGTAATCACCAATGCTGTGATTTAAGGGCAGCTGTGGCATAAACCTTCCACTGGGTGGTGACCTGATAAGTCTGTTTAGCACTGAAGCTATGTTTGCTGAAGGAGAAGTGATCAGCTCCTCAGGGACTCCATGAAGCGTGCTGTGTTTTAGGTTTTTGGTGTGAAAATCACTGAGTTCTGGTCATGCAGCGAGGATTACAACCACTAGAGAATAGTATCAGAAAGACCTTCTTAGTTCATGAGCATGTTCACCACAATCACATTCAGCAGGAAGCGTGTTTACTAAATACAACAATGAGGAAATGACTCAGTTTTAGATTGATGCGACTGTTATTGGCAACAAAACCATACCGTTGCTCGAGCGAGCTAGTTCCTGCAGCTCCCTGTGAGAATACAACATGATCACGGCTCATTTAGACCTTTCTTTGTGTTAATAATGTTAGTTAATTGACACCTCTGCATAAATAAATACCTGACATGTTGTGTTCATCAGGTGGACAACCAGCTGCTGGGTACCACTCAGCCCGTGATGCTGTGCGTGACTCCCACCTCCACTGACAGCAGCGTCAACGACAGCGGTCCGGCCCTGCAGATCAACTCGGTCAAGGTTCCCAGCAGCCTCATGCTCACCGATCTCTTCAAGGTGATAGTTGCACGCTGCTCCGCTGCACTAAATCGCTCAGAGCTGCATAAAATTTGACTCATGATTTATGCTGAGAACCAGATAATTCGTGCATCCATCAAAAAAATAGACATTTCTGTTGCACGAACACGTGACTAACGATGTAACCGTGATGTTTTCACAGCACCTCATGGTGACGGCCCGCCGCTTCACCGTCATCATCGAGGAGAAGCTGCTGCTTAAGCTGCTCAGCTTCTTCGGATACGGACAGATAGACGCCGGTGGGTTGATTAGTTTGTTGTTATTTATACGATGCTCGGAGTAAGCAGGTAGTGTTTGCTTTAAAAGTAACACGTTTGTCATGAACGCAGAGCTGGAGAAGTTGGATGAAAACCTCCATGAGAGGCCCACCGAAGACGCAACGCCTCCCAAACGGTATTACTTCGAGAACCTGAAGATCAGCCTCCCTCAGGTCAAGCTGAGCGTCTTCACCTCTCACAAGCTTCCTCCTGACCTCAAGGTAACTTCACATGGTCTTTGGTTTCCCTCTTCTTTTATAGCTAGAGTGTAGAACGTCTGCATATAAATGAACGTCCATTACAAGCCCTTGCTACATAAATGACAGAGTACAACGAAAGTGCCACAGGAGCAGTTTTTAAGTCTTCAGCTTTCAGTCACTGTGATTATGTGGATGCTGAAGTGATGTTTCACTACCGTCTCCCTGTGTTCTCTCTGTTATTTATCCATGGAGACGAGAGAATACACACCTTTTCATTCAGCTTTTCCTTCAACTAATGTCTCGCTCACCGTCTGTCTGCCTCTCAGGTGAAAAGCTCACTACTGCCCCTAGAGGCCTGTGGCACTTCTGTTGTGTGATTGGATATGCAGCGTTTTCCTTTTGCATTTGTTTTCCTTTTGCAGCGCATTTCCGTTTATGCAACACATTCATGTATATGCAGCTCGTTTGTGAATGTGCAAGTCAGTTGGCCACCGTAATGAAGCAACATGTCATCTGACTCCAGTGAAAGACTGCAGCTGCATGCTGTTAGACAGAAAAAACATAATGACGACGGTGGCGTTTTCATTCCAGTTCAGCATTTGTTCAGATGAGTCTCACATCTGTTTCTTCAGTGCAGGACTGAAGTCAGGGTTTGATTTGCCTGAAAGCAGGGCTGAACAGAAAGCCATAACAGTGAACATCTTTATGCATTTTTAGGAGTTCAGATGAGGGTCAAAGGATTAAAAGAGCAAACAGCACTCGTTAAAAGTTGTTTTTTAAGCTCAAGTTGTGTCCATCTATGGTCACAGAAATTCCACGTTACTGCCTCCAGTTCCAGCTGCTCTGCCTCCACATGTTTTGTCTTTATCTTATTTTAATATGGATGTTCTTTTTTTTTCCTCTCTACAGGCTCTGAAAGGCACCCTGGGCTTCCCTCTGGTTCGCTTCGAGGACGCCGTCATCAACATGTACCCGTTCACCAGAGTTCACCCCTATGAGACCCAAGAAATCATCATCAATGACATCCTGAAGCACTTCAGAGAGGTGAGAAGGACACACGCACGTTGGGAAGTGCTGCTACGCATCGTCCCAACAGTGTTCAATTCAATTCCGTCTTCTTTATATATTATGTATGTAGAAATTGTGGACCTTTTAAATGAGTGCATTTCATCTTGAAATATAAATTAGATTTAACTTTATTGTCATTGCACGTAAGTACAAGGCAACGAAATGCAGATTGCATCTAACCAGAAGTGCATAAGCAGTAATAATATACAGAACTGCACAAGATAAATATGATGTACAGATGTATAGTGGTGCAAATTGTGCTGTTTGAAAGGTTTTACGTTAATGGTAAGGATTTACATTATATACAGAGTGTGCAATATGAATGTGTACGAGTGGTCCATGTTAATGAACAGTTTATAGACAAAGTATGTGTTCAGGGTTAGTATAGACGGTTACGTTTGGTCCGGGGCTGGGTGTGTGTGGGGACGGAGGATACAGCAGCATTTGCTTCATAAGACAATAAAAATGAGATCAGAAATGAAGAAGTGGACACCAATAAAAAAACTCAGACGTCTCATACATGAACAGCAGATGTGTTTCAAGGTGCATGAGGCTGTTCTGCAAACACAAGTGGACAGCTGTGCTCTCTGCAGCCATCATCAGGTGATCGCATTAGTTTAGCAAAACGCCAGTTCATGGTTTCCACATTTACCCGTGTGGACTTTGAAAGCTGATGGTGGACATGCATGCAGTTTTATTCATGTCACAGTTGGTATGCATCAGTCTGTTACACAGACCTCATTAAGAGCACAAAAAAAAGAGGAGTCTGGTGTGTATCAGAACTTTATGCTTCAGCATTTTCTCCCTGCAGGAGCTCATCAGCCAGGCCGCTCAGATCCTCGGCTCCGTGGACTTCCTGGGGAACCCCATGGGCCTCCTCAACGACGTCACCGAGGGCGTCTCTGAGCTCATCAAATACGGCAACGTGGGCGGTCTGATACGCAACGTGACCCACGGCGTGTCCAACTCTGCTGCCAAGGTACACCCCTACATACACCTGACCCTGTTCTTGGACTTGATTGCTTGTTGAATCATTCACTTTGTACATTTTTTTGTTCACTGGTGCATCACCGATGATTAAACGTAACCCTGGGCCTGAGTTAAAGTGCGTAGCTTGCAGTAGAGTGAGCGTCCTCTGCTTCTTCGTCAGTTTGCGGGGACTTTGTCAGACGGACTGGGGAAAACAATGGACAACCGACACCAGAGTGAGCGGGAGTACATCAGGTACCACGGAGCCACCAGCGGAGAGCATCTGGTGGCGGGGATCCATGGACTCGCTCACGGTACGAGTAGTCTACGTAATGGTGTGGCTGCACCTCACTATTATGCTGCCACAGAGAGCGTAAAACCACAAAAACACTCTGACTTGTTTGTGTTTGTTGTATCTGATCACAATCTCTGAATTCTGGTGGAACATCAGCATGTAGGGAGGTGAGCAATGTCTTTAAAATCCACTGCATAGAACTAGCAGGGCCGCCTTACTGCACTGCAAAACCTGAAATTATTATTGCGGTCGGTTGTTGTTTCCTGCAGCAAAGTGGATTTTGAAAATTGTAATATGCAGATAGCAAAGGAGAGGACACAGCTGGGTAAAATAAGCAGCAAATGGCAGTCAACCAGCTATACTTACAGCTGCACTTATCGCAAAAGGAGTCCCTAACTGGGTGCCGCGATAGCTCAACTGGTTGAGCTGGAGACCCATGTACAGGGGCTGGCTATAGCCCCCGACGCAGGTTTGAGTCCCGCTCATGGCCCTTTCCTGAGAGTCCGTCCCCCATTCTTCTTCTTCCCCACTTTCCTGCCTCTCTCTTGACTGTCCTATCAAATAAAGGCAAAAAACAATAGAGTTTGGAAATAAACACTTTGGACCCCCTGAACACCTAAAACTTTAATTTATGTGCAGTATTTAATCCTTACGTTGAAATGCTGAAAGGTGGAGACCATACTCTTATACTCACATATCTAACGTAGGCGACCTTAAATCGTGGAGTGATGCAGATTACATCAATAAATAAACGAATAGCAGCGCTGTCCAAACTTTCTAACTCCACATGAACGGGGTAAACGCATAAGTGATTGCGACACAATTAGGACAACGCTCACTGACGGAGCTGCACGTCTTGTAGAAGTAAGGACTTTTTAAACAGAACATGGTGGACGAGCAGATAAACAAGCTGAAGGAAGCTCTCGAGAGATTAAAAAATCACTGCTTCGGGTCAGAAACAGGGTGCAGACATATATTAGACTTGATAACTGATAGCTTCTGTACTGTACTGACTAGTCAGGAGTCTCTGCAGTTTGCATCACTGCACCTCAGGATGTAAACACGTTCCCTCGCCTCCAGGTATCATCGGAGGCATGACGAGCATCATCACGTCCACGGTGGAGGGAGTGAAGACGGAGGGCGGAGTCAGCGGCTTCTTCTCCGGCCTGGGTAAAGGCCTGGTGGGCACCGTGACCAAACCGGTGGCCGGAGCTCTGGACTTCGCCTCGGAGACGGCCCAGACGGTCCGGGACATGGCCAGCCTCAGTAACCACAGGTGGGTTGAGCCGGTCGGTTATCTGTCCGACGTGATAAACTGCCTCACCAGTTAAAGATTAGCAGAGAGAACGTGTGATTATGCTGCAGCAGCTGACAAATCTGGACGTTAATTAAGAAATTAGGAGACAAATAGACACGTTGTTGTCTGACTTTAAAAGAAACATAGCAAAGTAGGAAAAAGTGTGAAGCAATGTTGACTTGTGTTTGTTGTACCCACTTCATCCAACCATGCACACTCACATCAAGGACCAGTTCACTCTCTTTGGAGTTTGTGAGGAAGCTGGAGGACACTCACAGAAAAAGAAAACTTACATGACCATTCTTTTTTGTGAGGCGACAACACGAGCCAGCTCCAGTTATTGTGGACAAGAAGCCAAAAACTTGTGTCAACAGACAGCGCTTAACAAATCTACTAGACCACCACCCAGTGTCAGGTTTACACCCTACATTAACAGCTTTGGTAATTACCAACATCATTTCTTATGTTTCTGTGGTGGTTAATACACCAGAAGCTCTTTAACGAAAAGGATATGTTTAATACTAAAATACAATTATTGTTGTTATCCAGGAATTTTCAAATGTACTGTTTTACAGTAAAAACCCCAGAAAAAACAGTAAAGCACATCGTTATTTCTTGATTAAGATGTTAAATTATAGTTATTTATTTACATTCCTGAACAGAAAAATGTAGTTTTAGTGGTTGAATGTGATGCTTGATTCATTTCTGACTTCTCAGAGAAGCTCAGAGGGACATAAAAAGGTGAATTCAGTTTGAAATTCCTCATTCCTGAACAAAAATGGTAAAACGTGGAGAACTGAGTGCGAATTAAAGCCCTTCATGATGCTGGATGGTCGATAACATATACATACACATATAACAAATTCGACAGGTGGTCTCATGAATCTGTTAAATACTGTGGATAAACTCCCTCTCGACATAAACGTTGTGTGTGAACTGTGCGTTTTGTTGTGGTTCAGGCTCAACGTGCAGCGCGTCAGGAAGCCTCGCTGCTGTAAAGGACCTCAGGGCCTGCTGCCTCGGTACTCGGCCACGCAGGCCGACGGTCAGGAGCAGCTGTTCCGCCTCACCGACAACATCCACTCTGAGTTGTGAGTCTCGCTCGGGTCATCGTTCGTGTCCTCACACCTGATTAGCAGCGTCCGTCGGCTAAGACTTTACGCTCTGTTTCCAGCTTCATCGCCGTGGAGCTCATCGACAGCTACTGCGTCCTCATCTCCTCCAAGGTGGTCTACTTCCTGAAGCCGGGGGACTACGTGGACCGGGAGGCCATCTTCCTGGAGGTCAAGTACGACGACCTCTACCACTGTCTGGTCTCCAAGGATCACGGGAAGGTTTACGTGCAGCTCACCAAGAAGGCGGAGAACACCAGCAGTGGCGTGGCCATTCCCGGCACCTCCCACCAGAAACCCATGGTGAGTTGTCACTGTACAGCGGGTTTGGCATCATTCAACACACTCTAAATAATCACGTTTTTTTCTCTAACTAGGGTCACTAGACTTACAAATAAGTCAAAAGTTTCCAGAAGCTGCTGTTCGTGCATGTGTAGAAAAGATTTGTACTTTTTTAAAACACTGTGTTTGTGCAGAAAAGTATTTTGTGAACATCTGTTTCCAGATACAAGATATAAAACACTCAGAAATGCTCTTCTGAAATGCAAACAATTTGGGACTCTTCTGGTAACCGACATCTCCCGCATCAGCTGTAGAGACTTTAATCACGCTCTGGGACGTTTGTCACCTCGTGGCTCCGACAGACACGACACCAGGTTGGATTTGGAAAGCAAAAGTGCATCAGAGACACATTACATCGGACACCTGATGAGATGCAACACAATACTGTCTAAAGTACCGTTAGCAGAACGAGCTAATTGATCCTCTGGTCCGAGCTGCTCCATTACATATTCACACATCGCAACATCTGGTGCTGAAACAACATCTTGTGCAGCCCTCGTTAGGACTCTAATGGAGGTAGCTGAAGGTCGTTCTTTTCCTTTCTGCTAAAATAAAATGTTTTCAGAGAGCATCGGTGAGCTAACGGTTGGGTAAGAGAGACGGAGGATCTGTGAGGTTGGACAATGTGAGTGAAAGAAAGAAACAGATTCCATCACACAACAGGAAATAGAAGACGACAACGGGGTGATTGTGGTTTTGTCGTGCAAAAATGTGCATTTCAAACACTGCCGTTTTTTTATTTTTTATTTTTTTAAATTTCCCATATGAGTTTGTACGATTTCGCTCCGTAGTTTGTTGAAAAAAAAGGACCGTGTGTTTTCTGTAAACAGACACTAATGCAGCAGAAAGACAGGAGTGTCCAAATTGTTATCGCTGTCTCATAGCAGTGCAGGATCCAGCTGGTTTTGTCCTCAACATGTTAATGTTCAAAGTCAAATCAGCTGAAAGTTTGTTGGGGTTAACTCACCAACGACTCTTCGTATAACAAAGTCAGTAGCTGCCCCTGATCATTCTTCTTTTACTCAAACAGTTTAACAGTGGATTTTTCAGCTAGTTTAAACATTTTTAATGCTTCATTAATAAAACCGATCATCGTATCAAACAAAAACTTGTAATATTTTGGGGTGCTGGAGCCGTGATCATCAAAATTAAAACAAGAACACGTCACATTTTTACTCTCCTACTGAACTGACTGAAAATAATAAACTTATTCTAGCGTTCTGATTTTTTGTAGACGCACAAGTGATGCTTCTTTTTACGCTCATTTAAACGACTCCACTTCGTCACGTTGATCAGCACAACACCCACCGAGCCTGAACGAGAGCAGATGTTCGAACAAATGACAAAACTGGAGATGTGATTGTGATGTTTAAATCTGATTTAAGCTTAACTAAGAAGACGAGAAAATATGACGTGTAAACTGATTCATGAATATACTGAACAATCCTGTGTACAACCGATGAAAGGCCGGACGCCCAAGTTCTGAGTTGAAATCCAGGTCACCAGGGCCTGGCAGAGAAGAGAGGGGGTTTCTGGGGTGGGTGTAGCCTCCCATTTGCTGGGAGGGGAAAGGAGAGCACCGCGGTTATGAGTGTCAGATTACAAGTATACGTCAATGCTGCCTCAGGTTTGGTTTTTCATTAGTAGGAGGAGAGTTGGGAGAAGTTTGCACAAGTTTATAAGGAAAAGTAAACTTGCTTTGTTGGTTAAAATCTCAAGGTTTTGCTCATGTTTGTTCTCACAGCCTCTGTGTTGAATTAACATTATTCACATCAGACTCTGAAGACTGAAGACTTTATCCTTGAAAACCTTTTTTAAAGATGCCGTTTACTTCGACAAGAAGTGATTTTTGACGACTCGTTTTATAAAGCTGCCTCATCATCACTGGCCCACAGCAGGCAGACGGAGTCACAACACGTATGAACGGCTCCTGTCTGCTTTCATGAGTCTGCTGCTCGTCATTTTTCCACATTCGGAATATAGAAACGATTGTTGTTGTTGCTGCCGGATGGATCCAGGTCGTATGTATGGCCGATCATAGACCTGTGACTCTGACCTCTAGTGACCCTGCTGTGAACTGGCCAAAGCATTGTGACGGTTCATGTTGAGCAGCTGAAGCTCTCAGGACTAACGCGGCATTTAAAGGTGATCAGAGACAATATTTAACCAGGAACCAGACTTCAGGGATCAGGAATGTGTTCAGTTTGATGCTCAGTGCTCTGTTAATGTGCTGACTCTGTTCTCTCCACAGGTCCATGTGAAGAGTGAGAACCTCGCCATCAAAATCTCCCAAGAAATTAACTATGCCAAGAGCCTGTACTACGAGCAGCAGCTGATGCTGCCGGCCAGTGAGAACGAGGACTGCTTACTGCTCGAGTCCTGATCGGGACTCCTGCTCGTGTGTATGTTGGACTTTTCTAAAAAAAAATCCAGAGAAGACAAGATTTATTTTTGCAGGCCACAGCTTTTTATTGCATCTGACGAACTCCAGCGAAGGGAACAGTCAGACACGAGCTGATGTTGGAGAAAGCACATAGACGCGACCTAAACCCACGATGCAGGCCAGTGCTAGTTTGACTTTGTGTGTTTAGAAATCACTTTGGTTCTCTGTGTTTCCATAACTGCCGACGGCGACAGGTGTACACATCCTACAGTTGTTCTATATGTTTGTGAAGAGATAAAAATGTAAATAGAGCTACATACCAATACTCTAAACCAGTGTACATACTGTAATAATGATGACGTACGGAGATTAACCACAGAAGATAATGTAAACTGTAACAAACTGCCTTCGATGCTCCGTTTTGAGTATAAGAGACTATCAGTTCAAGTCGGGGAGAATAAATTGCACTGAAACACAGCGGGGGGGTTGTGGGAGCACTGCTTCGAATAAACTACCAGAGTTCTACACCCACTGTGTGGCGACTAGTGTTTGTTGTATTCTGTAACTGACATGAACAGAGAGGAAGCAGGTCAGCTGCAGTCAGTCTTCACTAAGATCTCCTGCAGTAACTTCTACCACTGATAAAAAAATGTGTCTACAAAGCTATAACGTTATTTGTAGTTGCGTGCAGATCATCAATAATTTTGTAAATGTTGTATGAACAGTTTTATAACAACCGCTACAGATTCATGTGCACAGCTGTTTCCTCAGTGATGTGTTGTCAGATGTTTGGATCAAGAAAGGAAGTTCACTCAGAGTCTGTTTACGTTAAAAAGCCCAGAGTTTTGTCCTGCACACTTGCTGATGCCTATAAAAAAAGGATATTCTGGTGCTTCCAGCTTGTAATTCCTACTGTTTGAAATGCGGTTAACATTACAGTTGAGGTGAATTCAAGACAACATCTGGAACAGCTGTGCAGCAACATGTGGATGAGTTACAGAGGTTTGTGGACGGACGAAGTTGAAACTGAGCTCAGGAAAGTTATATTTACAGACAGAAGGAGCAGCGTTTGATGACAACACATCTCCAACACTTGAACATGTTGTTAGAAGTATTTGCTTAAAGGTGAAGTCTGCGATTCTGGAGAAAAAAAGACTGTTGATATTATCTCGTGTTTAGATTTGACGTGCTGGGATTTATGTCGCTCTCGCTCCCCTTTTTCCATGAAAAATATAAAAAATTGTAGAATGATGAAAAGCAGCAGTGTCACTGCATCAGGAGATGAGTGCTGATGGAGAACTGCACATGGAGGTTAATGTTTGTTTCAGTTAAGCTGCTTATTTCTACTGGGACAGCTGCATGTTAAAATTTATTTAAACACCATATTTAAGAACTGTGTTTAGGTCTGACGCCATAACGAAGGAAGGAAATCACTTTGGGTTGGCCCAAATTATGGTGAAATTAAAGTTACTGATTGAATATTTACAGTGTGAAACAGACTTATGGGTGTCAAGATGGTTGCTTGATCATCTCACAGTCTGCTGCAACTTTGAAAAAAAAGATCTTTGGCATCAGAAACTGACATCTGCCAGTTGTTTAGCTGGAATTCCAACATTTTCATAGTTTTACCCCCCAGTGGAAGTTTTCAATAAATCTCTTGCGAGTTGGAAATTGAGCGAGATGCCACCTTCAGACATCCACATCTCTTGACGTATACGTCCTAGAGTTGTTCAGGAGGTGTTCAGAAGTTTCTGGTGAACGGAGAGAATGCAGCAAATTCTGACCATCAAGACTCAGCTCTTTGCTTAAGAGCTTCCAAGTTCAGGATTTGTTGAAAAATTGCAAACCAAGTGGATTTTCAAAAAGCTGGGAAAAATATATCTCCAATACATAGGATCTATTTGATGGAACGATAATCTGAATGACATCACTAATGCTTAGAAAGCTTTCATATGTCAGTAGAAATGGGAGTTATGACCAATCAAAGTTGACACGGGGGGGGAAAAAAGTAATTTCCAAACAGCCAGATGGACGTCTTGAATCATGGGTAGACTGATGAAATTTAGAACAGTAAGAGATGGAAGTATCATCTACTGGTGTGTCAACTTTCAACATCCTTCAGTAATGCCATAAAAAAACGCTTCATTTTTATGTCTTCAACCCAAGTCATCACTTCCCATTTAAAAATAATAGTCTGGAGCAGAATGATTTTAACATGAAGGCATTGTGAACAAATCCTGAACTTGGAAGCTCTTAAGCACAAAATTGAGTCTTGATTGTCAGAATGTGCTGCATTCTGTCCGTAAACGTCTGAACACCTCCTGAACATGTAAAGACTCTGGTACGTATACTTCCAGAGATGTGGACGTCTGAAAGTGGCATCTTGCTCAATTTCTAACTTGCGAGAGGTCTATTAAAAAAATTTCTATTGGGTAAAAAAGAAAAGGGCAGTTGTCAGTTTCAGATGCCAAAGATCATTCCTACAAAGTTTCAACAGGTTCTGAGATGGTCAAGCAACCACCATCGCTGAGCTGACATGAAATGACCCTTATGCATTTCCTACATCACAAACTGAGTAGGTTCCCAATGTGGTGCAATCCAACATCCATCATATTTTACCTTATAGTATGCATAGATTTAGTATGTCTACATACTTAGCAGGGTGTCCTCGTAGTTTAATCGTAACAACTGGACTTGTTTGAGTTCCTTGAAGACGTTCCACCTCTCAACTAAGAGGCTTCATCAGTTCTGACTGACGAGTTGGGAGTTCCAGATACTTCTATCCTTAAGGAGCCATTAACACCTGAGTTTCGGTTTCAGATGGTAGTTTGTTGCTCCCCAACTGAAACTCTCAGTTTCTGAAACCGAAACTCAGGTGTTAACAGCAAGTCCAGTTGTTACGATTAAACTACGAGAATAACCCTGACCTGGAGGACTGAGAGTCTTCACAGACGTAGCAGGGTATCCGACTATATCTGGTCAGAGTTTGCTTTGCTGGCCCTTCTGACCCACAATCCTCTGCTCAGTTCTGTCACATGCGTGGAAGTAAGAAGTGTCTCATGCAAGTATCAACAAGTTTGGGTTGCTGACGGTGTGCAGACAGACGGCAAAGTTTAAGGCGCAATGTTACGACAGAGTAATGTGTCCTATTATGCAAACGGCATGAAACAGTTAGTAGTTAGTTATTAAAAAGAAAATAATGTCATTTGGAACGTAGCCACAGTTTGTGCTGCTGTAACTGCAGGGCTCAACGGGTCAGCCAAGTTAAATCCAGACTTCTGAACTTAACCTCTTCCAGAGCAGGTGTTCAGAGGGAATGATTGATCCTGCTTCAGGGTCTGCACACATTATTACGACCCCTTAGTAAGGAAAGTGGACAAATCAATGGAAGACTGTGTTTTCAGGAATAATCGATTGTGCCGTGGAGTTCACAGACAAACAAAACCACACCCTTACTCTGCAGCTGCAGATGTTGATTCCTAAAAACTCCAAACTCTGTGAATAGATCCCACAGAATAACAGCCCAAACCAACAATGACCTGATGGGTTTTTGTCTCACAGATCTTTATGGCTGATCACGGGCACCGCTGTCATTTTCATGATGGAATCAGTTGGAGTGAAGTTGAGAAAAGCTTTTATTTTGGTAATTGCTCCTTTGCAGTATATATACGAGACGCACCTCGTCTGGTTATCGTGAGGACTACCCTTCCCTTATGCTACGTATTTTCCCCTCCGATCGAATGTGAGCCCTTCAGACATTTACAGGTTCCCCAGATTCCAGTTGGAGTCCTCTTACATACTCATGATCAGTCGGGGTGGAGGAACCCAAAGTTGCTCACGGTTCAATGAATACGTACAGCATCTTTTTAGTCAGAAGCTGCCCTCTTTCCCGGGGTTGGAGACGTTCTGCTCCTTCAGAATTCCAGCCGAGCTGAGCTGCAGCTGTTTGGAGGTTTAGCTACTGTCAGGGGTGTCTTTAGGAGCCGGTGCCTCGGGTGGATGTGGATGTGTTCAGGACTGCCAGAAGGTCGGGTCACGTCAGCTCACAGGGGAATCCCAGCAGCAGCAACATGGAGGTCAACGTGATTGAGCGACGACTGACCGCCGCGTTGATCGCTGCACACAAAACAAGACGGCGCGCTGTTACATACGACCGTCACAGTGTCACGCAACCACTTCCAATCAAAGGATATTTTCATTGTCAACTAATCCCATGCAGCCAACAATAAATGCATCCTACTAAGAGGTACTGTGCATTTATCTAAGCCTGATTTACCTTAATAACAGCAGTCATAATAAAACTGATGAAAACCTCGATGTGTGCGGCATTGTTCAACAAAAATTACATCGATAAAACTGAGTGCGATCATCAGGGGGGGGATTTATCAAACATTCACAAAGGTTTTACAATAAAAGACAAACGTTTTAAAGTGTTTCCGGTCTGATATCGATGGACCGTTCCACAGATCGCTCTTGTTCACCAGCCAGGACCAAGACATGGCCAGCCAAGCCCTATTTACTTATCATGGAGAGCATCCCGGGACATAAGGGATTAAAAGGTCTTTGACGCAGATTGGAGGAAGGCCACGTAATGCTTTAAAGGTGATTATCAGAATTTTAAAATCAATGCAGGACTTTTCAGGTAGCTGGTGTGAGAGTAATATAATCATGTTCTTAGAGCCATTTAAGAGCCAAACGGAGTCGGTGGTGGGAGCCCAGACGGATACCAGCATAAAGTGCATTGGGGGGGAAAATGCATGTATAATGTCCATATAAGAGACAGACAGGAAAAATCTAATGTTGGTATTTTGTTTGTTTTATCTTTGTTGATTTGTTTTAGCTGCAATGTGCACCAAAAGAAAGATCCACATGAAAAATAACTCCGAATGTTCTGACTGATTACGTAATGTTGTTGAGAACAGTTAGTGGGACCAACGACCTAAACATTATCATGTTTAAAGTTGAAAACATTTTGGGGCAGCCAACATTACGCAGACCTGTGGCTGTTGGTTTGAAGGGGACCTTTAACTACGTGTAATAAAAGTCTTTAAGTCTGAAATGATCTGATCTGCATGGAAAAGAGCTGTGGGCTAAAGATGGCGCCTTGAGGAACACCACAGTTAAATCTGACAGTAGAGGGAATAGCTGCTGCAGTTTTATTTGACAGGTATCAGTGTTGGTGTTGTACACAGTTGAGTTGTCTTTATTGAAGCATTGTTTTTTACTTGTTTGTACTGATGACTCAATCTGGAGAGAGTCATTACCACCTAAATAAGACAACGTTTTTTATTTTTGTTTTTGTTTTGTTTAGGTCTGAGCATAGAGACTCATTTTCATTTTGTTTTGTCAAATGACCTCCAACTGCCAGCTGTGTAGTGTGTGCCCTATTCCTTTATTGATTCCCTCACATATTTAACCTTACAGTTAGCCAACTGGCTAACAGGTACGGCCTCGTTAAGCTACAGAAATAAAAAGATTGTTGTCGTTTACTGTTTTTTTTTTTACAGCAATTACTTAAAAAGCCCAGGACATGCAACACTATTGTCATGAAATGTAGCATTAAGAAATGATACGTGGAAAACTTGATTACTTTGGATAGAAAAGAATGATGAAATAGCATTCATAATAATGACTTGAGTTCCTCTATTATCATTAATAAATGCTGGAAAACAGCCCAGATTCCTGTGATCACCTTGTTTCTATTGATATACGATTACATTCATGAGAGGACTGTGACCTTGAGTTTCCTTACCGATGTAATGTTCTTTTCCTTTCTTCAGTCTTGGGTTGTCTGTAAAAAACACACAAAATAAAAAAGCATTTACTTTAAACTGCAGAGCAAGCACTGAATGACCAGACCGACCCACGGACTCACCAAACACAATGAGGCGGGTATGGGTATCGGTGGAACCCAGAGGGTTCTGGGCCGTGCAGCGGAACATGGAGCCGTTGAGCTCGGCGGGAACTCTCTCTAAGATGAGCTCCCTCCCGTCATGTTCCTCTCTGCCGTCCAACAGGCGTCCGCCAACCTTGGTCCAGGTGAACATGGGCTCAGGGAAGACCTCGCTCTGTGGACACAGAAGTTAGTGAGCAGAGAACTGAGGGAACATTAAAAAATATGTGACCATCTGCACAAAAAATGGTTTAAAGAAATTCAGTCGATAGCATGAAAACAGAACTAGTAAAACTCTCCAGTGGTCGTCCTGTAGCGTCGGACAGTGGACTCGTCTCTG